>NC_091942.1:3752500-4052500 GCF_041260155.1 Ptychodera flava | reverse complement strand
TCTATCAGTTATCTTTTGATGAATTGCATCGATGTGAAGGGTTCACCAAAACCATCACATGGTTTTAGGTTGTGAATAACTTTCTCTTGAAAAGGAAGTTTCAATATTTTGTTTATTCCATATACGTGTTACTTCTTCCGAAAAAAATATTTGTGGCGACCATAGCTGACACTATTGCTGCAGTAAAGAAATGACTTACACTACAAGCGAGTTTCTTCGGTCGTTGATGCTAACGTAAATATTTCAACTGTTCATTAGGAGGTCTGGGGCCAGTTCTTGTTTCTATTTCCTTGTAAGGGCACTTTTCTTCCACGGACGCCATTTCTGGCCAAACCCCTTCACCATTTCTATTGAATTGTTGCTGAAGTGAAAAACAAAGCAAAGAAAATTCGTCGGTAACAGGAAACGAAAGATGCAAGGAAAATATTGCAATATCGATTCCAGATAATAATAAACGTGTAAAAGATCACGTCGTACAAATCTTTGGCGTGGCTAAGAGTTTGATTGAGTTAAACCCGGATTTATCAGTCAGTTTCCTGTTCACACCCACTTCATAATCTCACATTCAGTTGTCTAAAATAGGATCCCCCATATGTCGAAAGATATTTCTATACGTTGAGGGTTTAAATTGCATTTACCCCCTTCCGGGTGTTTAACTCACTCAATGCTGGTTACTAATTCTCAGTGATACTATTCGTAACTGAATGTTGCAGTGCATGAGCTCAGTCATTTGAACAAAACAAGCATTTTCAAGAAACACGCATTTAGTAATTTGTACTGTTCCTTATATATCTTCGACAGTAACCGCGACCTCATAGTACATATTCCTGGAGGAGAAACGACGGTTAAGTTCTTTGTCGTAGCACAGCAAGTGGAACTTGCCGTAGGACCAGTACTCGGAAAAGTCATCGAAGCAAAGCAAGTAAGCCAATATTTGTACACTCATGATTAACCGCGCATGTCAAAACGATGTAAAAGCTAACAGTAATTGTGTGTGTATGAGACCTAGACTTTTAGATGAAGCAATGAACACATGGCAGAGGTTGTACATAGCTAAGGGTCTCTAATTGCAGCAAGTCATGATTGTATAGTTCCAACACAGGACAATATATTTCATAATAAAACTCATTTAGCGAAATGGCTTTGGAAGAATCTTGTTAGATATGACAGTGCTCTTGCACAACGCTATGTGCATTACCCGTAAACAGCTGTAGTGCGAGAAGACAATATTGACATTGTTTCTAAAATGTCTGAATGTGTCGTCATGTGTGTCCGTTCAAATGAGACCCCGTCCTGCGTTTTGCAATAGCCAAGAGCAGAGTCTGGTTCTATTTATCATGAAGGACTTGAGGTAGAATGCGCCTTTGGGAGAGATATTTGGACTCTCAACTTTTTTACAATTCTTGTCTGGTCTACGACTTGTGGGAGCTCATTTCAAGTTCTTGGAGTCTTTGTTTTTACGAAAATCGAAAATTTAATTTTTTTTCTTCATAACGTTAATATCGGTAAATATTAATAATTTGTTCCAACTTTTGCACGGTGACCCCCGATTTTTATTCTTGATTTGGAAAGGCAATGTTTTGATGGTCCATTTGGGAAAGCTTAAGTCTTTCACTTTTATGGCGCACACTACCTTAAGTGCACTGTAAAGTTAAGTGTTCAAGGATAGAACACCAATTAAACGCCTTTTTGTAACACTTTTTGAACGCCTCCAGACGTTCAGAAATTTAACACTACGTGTTCAACCAACGTTCAATTTTTGAACACACGTGTGCAGATTTTGAACGCTACGTGTTCATAAGACATTATATTGAACACCATGGTGTTCCATATCTGAACACACGTTGCACAGGAAATGTGTTCAAAAAATTGAACGCTTTTACGCGTTCAAAGGGCTGTAACACTTTTTGAACGCATGGACGCCGTTCAACGATAAGTGTGTTAAAGGCTAGAACACATGATGCGCGCTTGTTGAACACCTTTAATTTTGGGCGTTCACGGTATGTCCAAGCCTTGAAATAACATTACAGACCATTGATTTCCTGTAAAATTATTTTATTCTAAAAATACACGAAACATTTCTAGAGTAAAATACAATAATTTACTGTAAAATGGGTAAATAAACATTGCAACTTTGTATGTAAAGTTTGTCAGAGGATAAAACCAACACTGTTAACACCTTCCTATCAAAGACATAAGCAATAAAATCACCATATTGTGGATTACGTTTTATGTTCATACTTGTTTAAAACGTACAAAAATAATCTGAAAAAGCTCAAAATTTGGCATGATTCTTGTCTTGAAAAGACGTATATGTATGAAATGCATACTCCATTTTTGTAAGATGGTTTCTTAATGACATTTCCTCCTATATGGACAATAGTAAATTGAATAAAAAAGAAGTTAGTCAAGGCTTCTCTGGTGCACATGGCATATAGTTGTCCACACTAAAGTAAACACAACATGTCAAGTTGTCAAAGTGTCACAGTAAGGCACAACATGCAGAAAGTGGGGTAAGTGGGTCCTTGGCAGGGTAAAACCTATTTCCTTGTCCAACAAAGTCCTTCATAAAAAAAAGGTTAGTTTGTTTGTAATATCTTTAAATAAACCCTGAAATAAATGGGTGACATTTCAAAAATATACCTCTCAGAAATTTAAAACATATTCGTAAAAACCTTTCAAATTCTGGTGTACCCTGCTATTAATTTTTATACAATTTTGTTTTACTAAAAAATGGTAAAAATCACCCTTAAAATGAAAAAATGAACATTTCATCATAACTTGAATATATCACATTTTGGTAATTCCCAATGTCTTAAAAATGTCTGAAATGTCTTTAATGCCAAAAAACACAAAGTTGCAAATTTCTGCATAATTTTAACAATCTGAAAAAGACTACCAGTAGATAGATCTATGTCCTAAATATCTAAGCTGTTCGATTAGCAGTTTTGAAAAAGATTTTTTAAAGATTGTTTGACAAAAATGACAAAAATTGCCATGAAATATAAAAATTTGAATATTTCATCACAACTAGCACAAATTCGACGATGGTCATTTTTAGGGACATGTTTACAAAATATTGAAGACGTCAGTAAAAGAGAAGAAGATTTTTTCAAAAAATAGCAAAATTAGCCTCAAAATATAAATTTGCATATTTCATCATAATTTAAACATATCTGATTAGGGTAATCCCATGGGACCTGTAATCCAAATATTAAAGGATTCGCACAGGCTGTTTTGAAGAAAAACCTTTGGAAGTACAAATTTGAGGACAATGCTACACATCCACCTATTTAGCTGACAGCAAAGCTAAAACCAGTTGCTAAGTACAAGAGACGTGTTGAGCTACAATACAAAATAATTTACTGTTTGGTAGCAGGCTATGATCAACTAAATGTTACAAGGGCATAAGCTTTCAAAGTACGTGAAGTCTCCTTCATCAGATGCAAGGGGGGGGGGGGTGAAAAATTGAAGCAGAAAGTGACAGAAAATTCAGAGTGAAAATTTCAGAAAAATCAGTAATTCAGAGTGGACATTTTTACTCTGAATGGTCTGTCGCTTTCACACCCATTCAAGGCTGATTTTTTTATGTAAAAACATTTTGTCATATTGTCTTGAAAGCTGCCTGCAAATACAAAGATGTCAGATGGTGTTCAAATGGATGAGACTGAGTGTACAGATGACTTTCATAAATACATGTATGGATTTTCATGTACACATTTTGAAAGAGCTAACAAGAAATATCAGCTTTAATTTAAATAAGGGAGACTACACGTCTGTGAAAGCTTATTCCCCAGCAACATTTAGTTGATCATAGCATGCTACAAAGCTTAGATTAATTCAGAACCAAAATACAGAAATTTATCAAAATTCAGTTACTGACCCTTGGAAGTTTAAATCTACATTAGAGATGAGCTGAGTTTCTCAAGCTTGTTTCCAGACAGCTACCTGTACACTCATCTTCTTCGTTATCTGTACCACCAGCTTCTATAACAACTCTTCGATTTTCAGTTAAAATCCAACTTTTTACATCCTGAAAAAATGCAACAATAGGTAATATGGCGAGATGAAACTTTAAATGAAAGACAAGGGGCTGATTATTATAAGAAAAGTGGAGACTTTCATATACAGTGCCTCTCTTCAAAACTGTTACAAAATATTTGCTGCTTCTTGTGATCAATTGATTAAAATTAAAAAGCCAAACTCTCATATGCTGAAACAATACATTGTATACTCTACGATGTTTAACTGATGTTTTACATGCGATTGTGTTTACTAAAAGACATATGTTAGCTGTGATTACGCAGCGGTACTATGCAAGGCGTATCGATCGCGCTCAGGTCAAGGGTTATCACTACGTTGTATTGTGATGACCCTTGACCCGAGTGAGATCGATCGATACGCCATGGCCAAAAGTACCACTGCGTAGTCACAGCTAGTTGTTGGTATAGCAGCCACTGAAAGAAAAAAGTTTTTTCACGTAGTTAAGCTATTTCAAGGTACAATACAATTAATTTCAAAGGACGATAATATAGATGCTTCAAAAATCGAATACCTTTTACTATTTTGGAGAGGAAACTTACCCTTTCTGGTCTTGCTTCCGCACGATCACGACTTCAGGGTGCGCTTACAAGAAAAATGTCGCAACTTCCGTTTTGATGCATCATGGGATAGAAAAGACACCAAACTTGAACACTAAGTGTTAAGAAGTAGAACGCCCCTTGCACGCCGATGTTAAAATTAAAACGTTCATGGTGGTTTTCTGATTTTCTTTTCTAATTTTTAAACTTTCAACCCGTAATAAACGTGTAAAATTATTTTGTATACTTCCTTTTTTAGAAAAAACATGCTTTCAGCAATTGTAGGCAGGAAATATTCTTCACTTAGTGTGAAATTCGTTACACCAAAATCAGTGTACTTTTGCCGGACGGTGAAGCAATAGTAAATTTAATATAGCCATTGTAAAGAAAAAACACAAAAGACTGTTAATTGTTTCACAGTATTGTAAAATTTCTGTGATGCTGAGTTTTTGAACACTTGAAGGAGATCGTTGTTAACACATAGTGTTCAGGTTTAGAACATCATTGTTAATATTATGAACACTAGTGTTAACAATATGAACACTAGCCGTTCAAATTTGAACACCGACATGTACATTTTGAACGCGTAAAGACGCGTCTAGCGTCCGCTATTTTTACAGTGTGGCTTTGATGATCTGAGGGCAAGGGACGACAATACTATCAGGCATAGCCTGAGGCTGTTCTGGGTCTATTGATTATTATTGGCTGAGAGAAGAAATAGAAAACAGTTACGTCCACTTTGACTGTCACGCGGCTCAGCTCTGTCTCATTCATATCACGTGACATTTCAGGCGATCCAAGATGGGGACGGAGAAAAGCTATTGGCCATCTTGAGAATGATGGACTTCTCTCTCAAAGAAATGGAGTCTAATCTCGATAAAGTTCAAGGTACTTGGTTACATTTGTTTTTGGATAAGAACAATCATTTTATTGTTTGAAAATCCTCAAGGTATGGCCCACTACAGTGGCATCCACGTGAGCATTGATGTGTTCACAAACTCATGTCATGGCATTTTGACATCAAAAACGTATAGATTTGATAACTTGACTAAACATATTTTCCTATCCACAATATGAAGTCTTAGTCATAACTCTGTATTTATACGACCAAAAATATGAACTGGATTCATGAAATACAGTAGAAAGTATTCGTCCGAATCCGAAAAGCTTCAATCAAATTCATATATTAGAAGCATTTAGTATTTAAAGAAAATTGATTAACTAAGCTGTCAAGGGTAGCAGCCCTGTTAGTTGTTCGATACATGGTCGAATCTCCCCTCGGGCATGCGTAAAATATATATTGATTCTTCAGCAAATCTACGCCAAGTTTCGGCAACGCTATAGGTCATTCTGATTCACATAACTCTAGATATCGCATCGTATGCAAATTCGCAATTCGCACTAAAAACTGTAAAGAGACTACTTTCAACTGTGACGTTATGAGTTGAATCTAATGTGGATCACTTACTATCGAACTGAGAAGTATTAGGCTAGAGAGAAAAAAATCTTGTTCATCGGATTTTTGGACCAAGGTTCAAGAGCTGCGATCGAAATATCTTTATTTTTTTTAGGTCGGGATTCAGACAAGGCAAAATAATCTTTTCCCCCTTGAGGCTAACCAGAAATATCTGAGACAAGGTATACTGATACTGGTTATCGAATTCAACGCTATATTTCAGACGTCGCAACAACGTGTTGATAGAGCTCAGTGCAGACTCGTCGGAAGTCTCATTCAGAATCCCACATACCTGCGAAAACCCAACAAAATGTAGGGCGCCGCCAGTAGCTATTATTTGCAGTGCAAAAGTATGAATTCGAATTTACCGAATCAAAAAAATTCCATATCGGGCAAAGTAGAAGCGGCGATTCCGATGAAAAAACTTAATTTTTCTTTCCGGCCTTATGTTTCCAAAGTTACATGAAAACATTGCAAAACTTAATACGATTATTTGGCCAATGTTAAAATTTTCACTTCCAGAATTCTGCGATCCTGACGTCTTCTTCAACGTCTCACGTTCATATATGATGGGGTAAGTAAACATTAGTGAAACGACAGACATCGTTTTGACAATTGCAATCCATGTCTGTCTGTCCGTCCGTCCGTCTCTCTGTCTGTCTTTCACGTATCAATATATCTATGCATGCATCTTTGGATCTATATACATATTTTATTAAGCCTTATTATCGCAAGCAATTTCGCTATTTCAAAAATAATTGAGGAAATTCTCTAAATTTTACCGTATTTCGTGGGTATATATACATATAGTGGGAATGTACGTATTGATGGATGGATGAATGGATTGATAGGTGTCTATCTGATCGTTTGATCATTGCTTCCTTTACGCATGATCGCCTTTGTAGCCTGCTGACAGGCGAGATGAGCTTGCGTGTTCAGTATTGGAAATCAAAATGGTAACCAGAAAGACAGTAACTGAATCACCATACATACTAGTGTACGAAATATCAGATCTATACTTTGAGATTAAGTGGAGACTGCCTGCACCCGAAGAGAAGTTTTCTCATGAAAGTACCTGTCATACTCTTTGGGTATTTTAAAACATTCTTTCTGCGACATCGTATTTCAGTTGGGAGTCAAAACCGTTCAAAGCATTGGGATACGATGGATTAGTGTACCAGGGAATAAGCGCCGAACCAAAACGGGTAATTATTCATAAAAAGTGGCTGTTTGTACACAATATATTGGGACAATTTGCTTTGTTTTAAAGATCTGTCGTTTATCCACGATGACTAAATACAAGGGGTTCGTAATATCGGAAAGTATTTTAAAACTCGATCATGTCAAATTGTAGGTAGACAATAAGAAAGCTATTTCTGCTAATATGTATCAGTAAACAGACAATACATGTGTCCCCGTGTTAACTGCATACTAATGTGATGGCAAAAGGGTAAAATTTGCAACTCGTTCACAACATACTATTATCATTTGAAAAGTGTCTTGAAGTATACAGATGTCCTTGTGGGAAATTGCAGTCCTCGATGCGGAAAGCAGAGCGTTATAAATATTATGAATATTAACACAAATTACTTCAAGTACAATACCTGTTATTATATTATAGCTTTGTCAATACCAGTGAATTTTGTGACGTCATATCCATACATTATTACTGATAATGTATTCCATTATTCAGCATTGCGGCCCCACAGCGAGCAAGTTTTTTTTTTTTTTGGAAAACGAAAAAAGGACTGCGCATTTCAAAGGAGGGAAAGTATCGGATAAACCATGTAATACACAAAACTATAAATCTTGACAATGGTTCACAATATTGATAATAATGTCTGACTGTACGATTTATTACATTTTTTGAGTCCTCACGCACGCACTTGCCGTTTGTCTGGCTGGCGCTCAGCATGCAGTCCCCGTCCGATACGCTGGTTGTACCGTACTACTACGTTTGTTTACAACATGGTTCCCTTCGTTGCCGTATAGCTGAAACAGAACTCAGTACGTTTGCAAACTCCTAGACGATACTGGGTTTGACCACAGAGTAATATCATAGACAGAGTGGCAACACTTGCATGCCTTTTGTTCCATGGTCGTCTCTGTAGACTATTGGCTTTTCATATTAAAATGAGCTTAAAAGGTGTTAAACTTTTTGGAGGCTTGGTTTGTGGTTGATAATTACACGAGATTATGCGAAACATACGACGAGATGGCATCGTACTGCCAGTCGCGTAGCAACCATAGTTACTTTGTGAGCTCTCAGGCCAGAAACACTGCCTCACGCCAATCAAAACATAACACGCCAGCAGTTTCATAAACATGTCCTTTCTTGGCGCACGTGTAAAAGACGGTATGACTGACCGTAAACCATTGAGTAAAACCAGACAGTATCGATAAAAGACTTTCAAATTTTGTTCAAACACACTCATTATATATTCATAAAAATATGAGAGGAATTTTTAAAACGGTAAAACCCACTTTCCTGAAGCTCAAAACACTCCCCTTTTCGCCAGGACATCAATTCCGATCAGCACCACACGACAACAACAACACAAGCTTTGTCGAACATACTTTCGCTGAACAATTGGTCAAAATCCGAAAATTACCGAAGGGTGCATGGTCGGCACTCTTCGGAAAAGAGAGCCAAGAGCTTCGTGAGGCGAGGCAAACATGGATTGCTTACGTAACCGCTTCACGCCTTAAACAATAGCTGTTGCCACTCTGTCTGATATTACTCTGTGGTTTGACACATGGCATATTATATATGTCAGTCGCCATGTAAACGATGCAAGCGTGAAAGGCTACTCGAACCAGCCGTAAACGGGCCAACAACGGCAGCTTGCTGGCATCAACCTTGACCGGAAGTGTCTACGGAAATTAGTAAATTACCACGGAGCCATTCAAAGTCTCGGTCCAAGGTCAGCTACTACCAACAATCATGACGACCGTGGACTCTCCGTTGATCTAACATCTCGGCCACCTAATTCTGATGCACTGAATGTAATCGGAGACAACTTTCATTGATCGTTTTTTTCTCCATGTCTGTGATTTTACCTTGCCTTGTTCTCGATATCGCGACGGTACCGAAACCCTCCAGTATGTTTGTCAACTGTACCTTTCAAGCACCCGTTTACGTCAAGTTCTGTCGTTCGCCGAAATAAAATAGCTCTTCTCAAGAAGCCATTGAAAATTAAATTTATAGACACAATTATTATTGAAATATAAACATTTGAATAACAATGTTGAACTCTGTTGATATCGTTTGCAATGAATGCTGTACTACTTGCGACATAATAATGATCGTATTGATCAGCTGATACCATGGCATGCAGCTCGCTGATCATACTGATGTCGATGCATGAACATTCCGTTTTCTTCATCTCTGGCATTTCACCATGTCGATTTTTTTGAATGGCATGATATTTAAAGGTGATGTTTCAAGTTTGATATAGACGGTAGGGATGCAGTTACTTTTCATTTCCCTAGAAAATACATCGTTTTTCAATTCAAAATGAACCGTGAAAGTGCTGGTCATTTTATTTTGTGCTGAACGTGCGTGTTCAGTGCAGTGCACTGTGCAGTGTGGAGTGCATGTAATATGTACAGAGTCAGGGCCGATCATGCTGGACGACGCTCACTGGCTTCAAACTCAGTTAAAATTTCCTTTTTTATTCGTTTTCTACAACTACAAATTCACTGGCATTGCCAAAACTATAAAATAATAGCAATAATGCACCCCCTCCCGGCCCATAATGGACTCAAGCAAACTTTGCACTCCATAATGTACTCGGCTTCGCCTCGTACATTATGTCGTGCAAAGTTTGCTTTCGTCCATTATGAGCCGGGTGGGGGTGCATTATTGCTTAATTTAAGTTTCATGCATCCTGCAATCTTCAGACAGAAATATATATATATATATATATATATATATATATTATGTGTACATATGTTATATATAAAATTATATATATATATATATATAATATATATATATATATATATATAAAATATATAACATTTCTGTTATCTAAACTTGACAACATTCTTCATTATTTCATTTTAAAGTAATCTCCATAAATTATTGCGATTTTCGATTTAGATTTTTCTAGATTTTGGCAACCTGGTGCTTTCTCAATCACCCTACAGGTGTAAATGCCATCTTTAGAGTATGTGTATAAGTATGTCTGTGATTTCATCTGTGTGCAGCGAGTTGTTCTTCTATTCCACTTGAACGGAGCTATAGGTTGCCAAGAGAAGGTGTTACAGAACCTCTGGTTCCGGTACACCAAGCTAAGATACCCACTTTGGCAGCACTAGACGCGACCATTAAGGGCACATAGGACATACAATAGAGCTATAGGGATCCAAAGTTATGCCGGGTATATGTGAACAAATATTTTTAAATGATATGTTTCACAGTCCACTGTTGACATGTTTTTGAGTAGAGACCGTTTTGAACATTTTTTTTCTGCATTTAGTTCATGGGAGGTTCTGCAGCTCAGAGTCCGGCCATACCGATAATGGATGCAATACTTGGTGTAAAGCATGGGAAAGAAAACGGTAAGATAATTCGTGAAACGTTAATCAGTAATCCTAACTAGATGATATCCGTTGTGATATTTCCAATATAATAGAGTGTAAGAAAGACTACCGTTAAATAGAATAGTGCAACATAAACTTGGATAGAACACAGAAAATTGTTTTCATCGTCTGTGGGAAGATAATAAGGCGCTTTAAATTAAATTCTTTGTTTGCCGTCCGCGTGCTGGTAGGTTTTGAGAGAAAATTAAGAAAGAGACACAATGTTAACACTATTACAAACAAAAATATTATTTAAAAAATGAGCTTATGTTAATACACTTGTGGTTTTTGTGTTTGTTTTTTCCCTTGCTGGCTGGTGGTTTTTCAAAAATCTAAGGACGGCAAACAAAGAATTTTCTTTAAATGGCCTAAGATAGATTGATAGATTGACAAACTTAATGTTGAACCTGTATAGATTACCATGTTAGTAAGCTTCATGAAATACCCAATGCCAGAAGCTTTAATTATACCTATTCATGGCAAACTATGTTGGCATCTGTCCCGTTGCAATATGCTATGGTATCTGATTATACTGTACTGCAACTTACAGTTCGTATCGTTAACGAATTAGAAATTGTGTACCGTTACAAATAGCATTGTGATTAACTCAGACACTTACACTCCAACGCCAGTACATCATCTCGTCCTGCAGCGCGTCAATACTGTTATATCACGTTTGAACTCCGACAAGGTTAAATCTGAAAATCATGCAATCCTAACCTCTCGCATCACAGAAAAGTTTCATGAAGACATGAGACGATATATGCTGCCAATGCACAGAAGATTGATCATGGATTTGAGAAAAGGGCGTTCCTTGAAAGATTTCGGTGAGCGTGGGATTCACTCAGTTTGAGCTTATACAGTTATCGACTGACAGAATTTAGATAAAAATGTAGTTTTTATCAAAAGTGTTGAAAACGTTTGAGCATACTCCCCGTAGAGAGAAACAGACATTCTGACATAAACTAGAGCGCCATAATTACAACTATGGTGTACGATTTCGCTAGCTTGGCCTTGCTGACGTCTCTGCACGTACTCAAGTTTTCGATGGAGTGTGCTAAAAATACAATAAATCCATGGTGGGGCTTGTTTTCATTATCCTATGCTAACACGATTTCGCTAGCTTGACCTTGCTTGAATGTCACACATTGTTGTCAATATTCTAATCCTATAATATTGGTTCATTTCTTTTTCTTGGTCATTTTGTGGAATAGATTTGCTGTTTTCAGAAAAAAATTAATTAATTTGCAAATATGAGTGGCGTATTGAAACTAATTACATACGTGATTGGATTTCGATCCATAATGCGTCGCTGTTTCAGTGTTCTTGGCATCACATCACGAATGCAGATTATTTGTTCAATTTTGACTTTGCCTTCCAGTTGATGTGTGCTCGGACAGTGCTATAAAACAAGCATACAATAGCTGCGTGGACAGCCTGACCTCATTCAGGTCTTGTCACCTGAAAATCGTCGTCAGGTAAGTTTTAAAATTTATTATTTTAGATATATTGGATAGGTAGTCTTAGCTATCACATCTGACACTACGGTCTATCAAATCAATAAAATCTAACAGAACATGTCTACAGTACCTCATTACTAACAGAAGCTACTGCTACATAGCGATACAGATATTTTTATATGAAGGCCCTATCTAAAGCAAATCTTAATATTATTGTTACAAAAATGTAATGGTTTATCGACACCGAACAAGCTATTATACAAAACAATAACACAGTTGGACACAAAAGCTAATGGCCATTCGCTTAAAATTTGAAAAATTCCCCGTGCCATCCAAATATCAAATAAACTTCGATCATATTAATTAATTTGGTAAAATTGTAAAAACTTAGCTCGGTTGTTGAACCACTCTCTTATAAGGGTTTGGATTTGGCCGAGCGGTTTTGACTGTGATGTCTTCGCTGGGTGACGGGTACGGTGCCGTGCGTTGTGAGTTCGAATCTGATCGAAAATGTACCAGATTTCCAAATCGCTTGCTCTAAAATGACGATCTTTAGAAATAGAGACTATACCAGATTTCCAAATCGCTTGCTCTAAAATGACGATCTTTAGAAAGACTATTATGGACAGGTCTACTGTGATGGTATTATACTGGCTAGGGGGACTGCTCATATTCGCTGATATAGTTAACGATCAACAGCCAACGATCCTCTGTTCATTTGGTGTTCGTTTCAGATTCATCAACGTGCCGTTACGCCGAGCACAAACAAAAGAAGAAGAAAATAAAGTGTTCGATGAAGGCACAGCCGGCTCAGGTAGGACTTGAACGGGACCACCATTGAAATTCTAAATCAATGGCCAATTTAAAAACAGACATGTACACAGCACTGCAGATAAGGTTTTAACTATACTGGAATTTGAGCAAACTACTGTAAATTCATTTACTTGCAGAGATTATCACATACCTCAAATCAACCAGGACAGCAACTAAAGAATCGATTTTGCAATCGTCACCAAACCTGATGATCGAAGTCAAGACGCCGACAGACAGAGTTTAGAGGCACCATGAAGATGAAATTTGAATACACGTCACTTAATTTTTGTGATACTTTTTTGCCAATCTTGCTAACCTTACTAAGAACTGGAAACGTTACATGTTGTTTTATCATGTGAAATTTGCAATTTTAATGCACCCTGTATCGTCAGTTGAAAGACATCAAGACGAATTTTAGTACGAATATTTGCATATAAGAGGCATTTAGTATGACTTTGAAACTTTTTCAAATTTATATTTATTTTATGTAAATAAAATTTAAAAGTTTGTTGTACATTGCTTTGGAAAGTATTACCCCACACAAAACAATAATTATCAATAACAGAAAGGAAACTTTAGGGTTTCCGCTCTCTTAGAATCCTATCCATGACAACAATTTCTTCAATAATTATGTAATCTATCTATATGAGCATTCCAAGAAGGAGGGTTGTCGATTTCCATCCCTAGAATAGTATGAGTTACGAGATTACAGATGTCAATGTCATTAATCAGAATGTCAGGATTAACATTGCGATCAGATAAATTTATAACTTTCAGGCGTAAAGCGACGACCATGCATTTTGTTATGTGGCATTACTTGGTATTAGAGTATTAAATACCCAGGCGGAAGCGGGTAAAACATCCCCCTGAATTTTCTTAATAAGCAATAGCACTGGCTGATAAACACATTTTATACCACTCTTGGTTACGTGACCCTTTGTTCTTGCCATTTACTTAATCCTGTAAATCCATTGTAGTCTTATCGTTTTCATGCAAATTAGGAAATCGCCACACTTTTATTTATATGTTAAATGGTAAACTCAACACTTTTCTGAACAGAAATCATTGGTATATCGAATGAAGTGTCGGTTTTACTTATTTAAATAAGAATAAAAGTTGCGGTGTACTAATCTGCATATGAATAAAAGTAATGCGTCACAATTAGTTGCGTAGATGCAACCGCAAGAACATTTTTGTGAAAATGTAAAATTTACATGTTTATGGTCGTATTTTTGAAAACATGCTCACACAAATGAAAATATCGAAGCATGTACATCTTTTGAATCCATGGCTTCTGTAACTCCATACATGTAATAATCTCCATAAATGTAACATCAACCATAATTGTAATAAAATGCACCCATCAATGTAATATCACCCATAAATGTAACAAAAATCAACCAGAAAAATCACAGAAACACCAACCTAATTGTAATAAATGATAACCATAGATGTGTAATAAAAAATCACCCATAAATGTAATACTTGTCAACCATAAATGTAATAAAATCTATTTTGTCATCTCATTTGAAGAATTAGCCCCTAATTATTTATCTATCTAATAAAGGAAATCAACTCCACACATTGTGTTAAGTGTGTTTTGTATATTTTGAAAGTGTATTTTACGTTTCGCTGTTTTGTGTATAGAACTGATTTGCCACGGCGAGACACAGCTGTAATCTGCGTGTCAGTGCAGTCTCTACTCCAGAGTGAAGAAACTGTACAACACTTTAATCCTTTCACCCTATTTTTCGATACTTTGCCATACTTTCTTCATCAGTCGCCTCAAATCCATCTTCAGTGGACAAATTGTTTGGAATAATTGACAGATTGTCTGTATTCCAATGTTGTCCCACTTGAAGTTTGTTCCTTTACTGGGGAATGCGAATTTTGTTCTATTGAAGGTTCGTAGTGGGTTCACTAGGTTGAAATATAGATATATGCTCTCGCCAACATGTTTTGTGTCGTAAGTTTCTGTTATAAGGTTGTATATTTCTCTGTTGTTTGTTCTGAGTCGTCTGTTGTAAACTTTGTGTGGTATCACTGGTTGAGGAGCTATTTTGACGCTTCCTTACTATGTCATCATTAGTGTCTTGAAATGCTCTTCCACGTCCTTTATCTATCGGTTTGATCGGTAACTCGCCGTTTTCTGTTAATGTTCTCAATGTATTCTATTCTGCGTTTCGGAAAGGAAACCTAGTTTCAGGAAAGTATGCAATAACATTACACTAGTCTTATTGAAGTCTATTATTAACTCAGGGCATTGATAAACAAATAATCACATATACAAGTTCAAGTTTATGACATCTATAGTTTAGTTTTATTACATTTATGGTTAAGTTGTTTATTACATTTGTGGTTCCGGGTTGTTACATTAATGGTTGGCTGTTTTATTACTTTTGTGGTTAATTTTATTTCAATTATGGTTAATTTTACATTAATGGAGATTACAACATTTATGGAGGTTACACCTTCCACTTGGAAATAAAACAGTACAACCGAAAAAATGACTCACTTGCTTCAATATCCGCTGTAAGAGCAGAGTGTATACATCCCTACATGTACTCTTCACTCACGAACAAGTTGTACGTTCATTTTGTTGCGATTCAACATCGTCGTAAACCACGCACCCCTTTGCGGCAGCATCTTGGCGCCACCCGCAAAGGAGAGGAACTTATGCTCTGGCTCGCGAGAATGCGATTCAACGAATACTGTGACGCCTAATATTTCTCGGTACACGTGAAATTGTTGAATCATATAGCTAATGTCTCTACGCTAGCTGGCTCGGCAAAACGTGGCAGTTCTTGAACTTTTAAGTTTTAAAATCTACCTGCAAGTTTTGCTGTATGGAGACAGTATCAAACTGGAAAATGTTAAATTGACAAATATACCGGTCAACGTCACTGGCACTGTTATATTCACTTCCCAAAATGTCAGAGAAGTACATCGCATCCATCCTGCACGAGAGCTTTGACTCAAATGAAACGGAGAACTGTCCACGTGCACAATGTAATCAATACAACCAGGTGTGATTTTTGAACGGACCAATCCGGATAAAGGTATTCTTCATAATGCAAATGTTTTCTTCTTAAGCCATCACTGTATTGATCGTTGTTTGCTGTGATTGCTGTGACGTCATTAACTAGGATAAATCAGCAAGATCATTTTGGCACCGAAAATGATAATATTCGTGGGATAAGTCGGAATAGCACTCGTTATTGTGGTTTTACAGTGGAAACCCCACGCTTTTGATCAGAAGCTTGTAAACATTGCAAGTCACAAGTCTACAAGTTTCTGACCAAAAGTGTGAGGTGTCCATTGTAAAACCACTCCAACTCGTGCTATTTTCTGTACCAAGCGTATCTATACATATATCTAAATTGAAAAAGACGGAAATTTTGAAAGATGCTGCGGGACTTTTGATATTTAAAATTCGATTTCACGCTCGAATGAAACAGCTATTTCATATATGGTTAGAGTTCTTTCCAACACAATCAACATGTCGAGTGTGAAACAAAAGTTCGTATGTGCAACTGACCAGTATAACGTACTTCCTTTGTCTCACAAGAAAATAAAAAACTTTGAAGAAGGGATCATTTGCTGTTTTCATATCTTAATTTTACGCCGCAATGATGTTGGGATACATTTCGATATATCATCATCAATCGTGCCTACTGTGGACACAATCACGCTTTTAATGTTCAATGCAACGTACACATCAACAAGACTTAAAATCTCAAAACAACAGATGCGAACGGTAGTGTAATGGACGTTAAAAACATAAATAACAGGGCGTCAGTACAGGTTTACAGATTGTGATCAAGAACAGCGTGCTTCTCACGAGACACCTGAGATACGTAAATGTATAAGTGCACATGGTATCTTTGATTCACTCAGTGCTGAACTCGTAAAATCTGTAAATCAATCACCAAAGAAAATACATACGTCAGAGCTTTAAATTTGCTGCATAGAAAACTGATTAGTTTGCATATGCCATTCTTAGGTATTTGCTGGGCCGTCCTATTGTGTACTTTTCAAATATGCCGAACTAATTTGAAGGTGTTCATGCATTGAAAGCCATTTCAACATTTCGTGAAACGCGATGTCTTGTTATGTCTCGCATTGCGATCGTTACAATACCATTTCATGGTTGTTTTCGTAACATTATAACATTTCCGACTTACGAAAATACTTTAATGTCTTTTGCTAATGGTACAGTACACATATCCTTCGCCGTTTGCGAGTAAATGGTTTGACCCGGTGAAAACCTGACGTGTCGAATATGTGCATGTAGTGTACCATTCAGTAAAGAGAAGTGCACCATGGGTATGTTGCGAGTTCAGCCTGGTCAACGTCCCGAGATGAAGACGATTAGAGCACTGGTCAGTACGATAAACCAGTTCAGGTCATAGAGGTCATGGCTAGCATGATGTCGGACCTTTCATTCTGTAAACCGATGGCGAAGGAATCAAGAGATAGTTTAGATACACTTGATGCGTATTACATCTCGCCAGAGTATGGTTATCTGCTGCCTGCACCTATGGTAAGTGTAAAATGTACAACGACAAGATCACACTGATCTGTAGGGACGTTACGGAGAACAGGAACGATAACAAAGTGTATCAGGTGTATCATAGGTGTGTCAAGAAACATGCCATTAAAATAGTGTAAACAGCACGATTAGGTCTTGCTTTTTTCTGACTCAGCGAGGTCAATGCGGTCTGAAACCGTATTAGTCCAAAATCAAGTCAGCCTGGTCGCCCCACTCTGCCGAAACCAGGTCAGCCTAACACCTCAGACCGGTCGAAACCATTGTGTGATGTTTTGCGGGTCTATCTGATTTAGGTCGAGTTGACTGTGAACCTCAATTTCCTTGCTCAACGTAACAAAATCTGGATGTACATGCGTAGTTCCTACATAGAACGTCTATCATGGACATTGAAATTTTACAAAAATTCATACAGACACAGACACACAGACACAGACACAGACAGACAGACAGACAGACAGACACACACACACACACACACACATATATATATATATATATATATATATATATATATATATATATATATATATATGTAAACGCGCGCATGTGTATATACACGCGTGTATATTTATTACCACAAGTTATATATATGAATATAATAAATATATTATATATATATTACCACAAGTTATATACATATATATATATATATATATATATATATATATATATATATATATATATATATATATATATACGATTTACATGTATCATCTTCTAGTACATGTCCATGATAGACATTCTATGTACAGAGAGAGAGAGAGAGAGAGAGAGAGAGAGAGAGAGAGAGAGAGAGAGAGAGAGAGAGAGAGAGAACATTACAAAACTTTTGATCAAGACGTACTTCCGCCTTCCGATATCTATGCACAACGTGTGTCCCCTTAAATACTGTGTGTGCGTAAATATTATACTCTTGTTTAGAATCAGAAGTATATCATATGTATTTTCTTTACGACACTGTTCTACGTATATTGTTACTTGCAGCTTTTTCTTTTATTTTGTGCAGACATTTCTCCCGGAATCGTTTGCTGAGTGGAACGATATTGCCCTGCACCTTACTGACTTTATCACAGATGGGAGCATTCGTCGAAAAGTTGAACAGGTGACCATGAAAGAAAAATGACTTTAGATCGTCGCGTCGTATTTGTAAAAGACAATTAGGGCAGAATTCGCCTCTGGGACAGATATTTTGACTCTCAAACTTTTACAATACTACTTTGGTCTACCACTTCTGTGCGCCTATTTTGAAGCTCAGGGAGAGAACAAAATGTTCATTCCCCGCATAGTTTTGTAAAATTCGAAAATTCTATTTCGCTCATGGAGTTAACACAGGGTTGGCCCCATTTTAAATTGCAAGTTTCGGTAAACATTAGATAATTGTGTCTCAGATATAAAAAGTTTGCACTCCGGCCCCTGATTTTAAGCTTTATTTGGAAAGGGAATGGTTTAAAGAATAGTTTCCCTCGTAATTCGTTAAAAGTATTCTTTCGGAAAGTTTGAGAAAAAGTTTCAAGTCCACCTAGTTAGATTGAAATAGTGTTTTCTCTTCCACGTTCAGTTTACACTATATGCAGATTAATCTTTCAAACAGGACTTTTTCTCATGTATGCGTTATGTTCACGCTTGTATCGAGGGCTTTTTGACAGTGAAATATGCATTGCTTTCCCTAGCATCATGAGCTCAATTACTCATATCGAGGCTCATTATTTAGAAATGTTTTACTCAAAGGGTTAACCCTGAAACGTTATCTTGCAATTCGGTGTTATCATCTTCCAGTGAATCAAAATTGAGAGATATAGCTCATGCATCGTTCGTTGCTCGGTATACTCTAAAACGCCTTCGGTTGATGGACTTACTTACAGTTATATGGTTCGTTACATTTTAATTGTGAGACAATCTTCAAATTCTTGCTCCTTGTCAGTGAGCAGTGCAGCAGATCACAAACTATTTTTTCAAGTCGTTATCATAATTCCGACAAAAATGATCAAGATGGAAACAAAACCCAAAGCGCAATATCATGTGACACTTCTTTTCGTTAATTCGATCATATTTTAGATTAAATGTTACGAATCCGAAAAGCGACTGAGCAACTAATATCCCTCTACCACCTCTGATTATTTTTCAACCATTGCTTTGAGTAGCATGCAAGTAACATACAATGAAATATTTTATGTGACGTTGACTTTTTGTGTCTGCAGATGTCTGTACTTGACCATGGACAACTGACGTCACACCGTGAACTTCGCTTGGCGCACCTCATGTTGACAGGGATAGCTGCTGCTTATGTGTGGACCGATGGAGTGAAAGGTGTACCTAAGGTAAACAAATGAACACCTGGCGATGTTTAAGTTGCTAATGACAATTTTAACCCATTTTATGTTCAGTGTGAGGATTAAGAGTGTAATACTATTGCATATATACCATTCTCGCGAGCCAGAGCATAATTTCCGCTCCGCTGACATACGCAAAAATCAAGCGGGTAGCACCAAGCTGTTGCCGCAAAGGGGCGTGTGGTTTACGACGATGCATATATCCAGGTGAAATCTTCCTTGACTATAGAAGCCAGGCCGGTTGCTTAGCATGTCTTGAGCGCACCTGTATTGTAATGGTCCACGTGTACAAACGGACTCCACCAAAATGTTCACGTAGTTTTGACAACGTCCTGACTATGACGTAATTTAATTTTAATATGCCTGTTATTTATGATCTCAATTCTAAGACATTTCAAGTCTATCTACGGTTATCAAATTAAATTATTTTTTATATAATGCCTTTTAATAGTGCCTTTCAAGTTTGTCAAGATTTGCAGTGAGCTCAAACATCTCAACGTAATCGAGGCACCGTGATCAAACAGACTTTTCAATGAATAGCGCCGTATCTCTTAGTCAAATCTGCCATCTCTAATTGACCTTGAAAGTGAAACAGTCAATGTATAATGTAGAAAATCAAGCATGGTGACCCCTATCTTTTTTCTTAAATATTTGATTATTCTCATATGCCATAATTCAAAAATCCCTCGTAATTGCTAAGTCTCTTAGTCTTCCATGTGTTGCTCTCTCGCTTTGTCTTGTGTATATGTTACATGTATGTTTCACTGTCAATTTAGCGTCATATGACCCAAACTCTTCTTTAAGTACATCAGTCAGCTATCACTGTCACTGCCGGTATGCAGTGACAGTGACACTTTTCGTATAGGTAGGCAGTAGCAGGGCAGTAGCTGTATTAACTTTGATAAATTTGACAATATTTTTATTCAGTTTATAACTGCGTTCTTGTTCTACTTCCTACAGCATGTTGAGCTGTCCAGTATTCAGCTTGTCAACAAAGTCTGTGTATGTGTACCATGCATTTGTATCACTGACAAACAACTCTCAGTCTGGACTCTAATCCAGTTATCGTCAATATTAAGATATACAGGCTTTATTGAAAAACTGAATACTGTGTGTTTCAGCCTGCTGTAGAGAGACACCAAGAAACTGTAATTTATACATTGCACAGAAATATTGAAAAAGCAACAATTGCAGCTTCTATCCCGTTACAAGGCCAACTTGTTGTTTTTATCAAAATGTAATTGCATTCATACATTTTCAGATTTTTCGACATTAAAATCATCACTAAATTATTACTAACATTAGAACCATATGATGATATCAAAATGTTTGGAACCAAATTATTTTCAAGTCCCCTGGCCCCTATAGGCAGAGCAAAACTTTCAAGTCCCCCCTCGACAACCCCCTGAATTTTCGAATCCCCCTGAATTCCTCTAGCGCCCCTCCCCCCATTTTTAGTGAACGCAGCCTTAGGGATTTCGACCAATTTTCCGAAAAGTAAACCCTCCACGTTTATCTTATTCACAGATCTTACCGAGGTCTGTCGCTGTTCCGTTGTGGCGAGTGTCAGAAAGACTTGGAGTTCAGCCAGTTGTATCACACTGCAGCTGGTCGCTTGCCAACTGGAAAATAATCGACCAATCAAAACCAGCCACTGACTTGAAGTGAGTGATGACTTATATAGTTCATGTAATTTTTGATAGAATATTTACAGCATTCAACATGCGTCAATCTGATATAGGCTCGACCCAATTTTATAAAAATGGGAATCTTTCAAACGCAAACGTTATAGTCGCAAACGTTACAAATTGGTCGAGTAACCCGGTGTGCCGATGTCTTGAGCTGGAATCCAACCATGCATACTTGTTCAACCTTCTCCATGAAGTAATACTCATCGCCTCGGTTTATCATATAATTTGACTCCCTGGAGCTGCACTATTGTATCGGACAATCTATAAGCGCGTAGATAAAGTTGGTTTATCAATCAAGAATCGTGAGGGTACATATCTTGTTATCTCATTTTTACTGTACGTTATTATATCACATTGGTTATGCAAGTTATTGCATTAGTCTCGTGTTTCTGAAATAAAAAATGATAAGGTAATGCAGGTAGCACACGGGATCTATGACCTACTGTAAGACCTTGTTGATTCTTCAGCCTACACATGATTCACTTCGATATGTAAAAGTAGGTATCGCGTCATGAAGAAGAAAAACAAATTTCTCATAAAACAGAAATCTGCGATGATTATTTTATCCATTTTTAGAACGTACATATGGTATTCTGCTGATCGTCTCAACTCATTTTGAATAACTCCAAAAATTAGGGTTAATGTATGCAAATATACCTATTAATGTTGTAAATGTATTAAGTGGTAGTCAAAAAGAGCATTTAAATAAAAAAAAGAAAACTTGGTTCCTCTGTGTTTGCAATACTGAGGTTCCGAAGAGATTCTATTCAATGTGGTGTGACAAAGAAAACTTTTCCCATAGCGAATAACCTCCAGTCTTGCTCTTACCTGCTCGCAAAAAGTACACCTTGAAAGATTAATTACCAATGAGTTTTATTTTCGAACTTTTCTCGTGATTTTTGTTTCGAGAATGTACATTTGTTTCCCATTATTTCAAGACACTTTATGCTTGAAATGTGATAAAAGTCTTGAAAGATAACTGTTGTTTTTTTACAAATCAAAGACATTCATTTATAATTCCCCGTGTACCTGTGTCTAACTGAACGATGCATCAGTGGATGAAACATTTCGATCTTGGTCTCATAAAATTTACAGAAATCGGGAACTCATAGTAACTCTTCCGGGCGGCGACACTACGAAATGGTTCTTTCTCATACCTCAGCAAGCTGACCTTATCGGTGGGTTAGGAATTACACATGCCATGGCTGTCAAACAGGTATCTATACATTAGCTGCCATGCTGTTACATATAATTGCGATGTTTCCCTTGTTTGTACCAGATACATGCTGAAGGGTTTTTGTAGGGGGATGGGCGGGGAACACATCAACTTTTTTCCTGTAAGTGAGACGGTAGCGCAGGACACTTACCTAATTACATAAACTCTCTCTCACTATAGACATCTTCCTGTTTTGTATGCCATTTTGTATTGTCCAATAATGCACTTGTTTGTTCTGTGTAATATCTATACTTATATTCATGCATATGTGTTTGTGTTATATATGTAGGTGTGTAGGTAGGTAGGCAGGTAGGTGGTTGGATATGTGTGTGTATGTATGTGTATGTATAATATATATAATATATATGTATATATATAATATATGTATATTAACTCTCTCTCACTATAGACATCCTCCTGTTTTGTATGCCATTTTGAATTGTCCAATAATGCACATGATGTTTGTTCTGTGTAATATCTATACTTATATTCATGCATATGTGTTTGTGTTATATATGTAGGTGTGTAGGTAGGTAGGCAGGTAGGTGGTTGGATATGTGTGTGTATGTATGTGTATGTATAATATAATACATGCATATATATATATATATATATATATATATATATATATATATATATATATATATATATATATATATATATATATATATATATATATATATATATATATATATATATATATATATATATATATATATATACAGACACAGATACAGACACATGAGCATGAAACTTAAATAATAAATATTAATACTTTTTACTCGAAGTAATTAAGGTTATCGTTTCATTGTTTATAACGCTCTGCTTGGGCATTTATCACACCAATTTCCCACGACGAAGACATCTGCATCGGTACACTTAGCGAGAGAGAGAGAGAGAGAGAGAGAGAGAGAGAGAGAGAGAGAGAGAGAGAGAGAGAGAGAGAGAGAGAGAGAGAGAGAGAGAAAATACCTGCAATTGGTCGATAACAAAGTATTCAACGTATTACAGGCGGTTCTAGAGGGCGATGAAGATCACTTAGTTGACAATTTAAACTTCCTCAAGTCAACGGTGAATAGAATGGAAGAATGCATAAACCAAACACATGGTACGTGGACGATTGATATTCCATGGAGCTTTTTTTATCAAGCATAATGGTCAACATTGATAATTGAAAATGTTTTATTTTGCTCTTAATTTGAAATAACCACCTTTATAAAACACACTCAGACGCGTGACATTGATGTATAGACGTTCTGATGGAAACAGATCTGTATACATGTAATACATTTTCTGAATCATCAAAAATCTAACATTTCGAACGTTACTCAGTGAAGCACTCTTGATGTTATCAGAGTTATTCATAAATCCTCGTTTTAATATGGCGAAAGCTATCACAGAGAAGAGACTAACGACACGCTATATGCTGTTTTACGAAGATAGACTACACTTTCCCATTCAATGGTTATTAAATACCTTATTATGTCTACTTCTCATTCCATTTAGAGCTGTGTGACCCAGAAATATTCTTTCACGTTCTCCGCCAGTTCATAATGGGGTGAGTATCAGCTCCTACATTAAAGATAAGATTCGGCGTCCGAGATTGTATTATTTGGCTGCTCTGGACTGCGACGATAGGTCTTGCAGCATTAAGCCGATACTTCCACTGCCACTGAATACCGAGACATTAAAGGGATACGGTCGTCGAAACTGCGCTCAAAGGTCGTATGGGACCCATACGACCAATTTAATCACTGTATCCAAGGTACGATGGTGATTGATGAAAGATAAAACATGTCTATCATAATCTACATCGTATAATTTAAATGTTGCAGCTATAAAGATGAGGTGCATCTAGATATCGTGCATGAAAGACATTGTCTGTAAACAAGAAACTCGCACAGGCGCAGTTCCGACGACTGTTCCCCTTTAATATGCCTGCAACGTCAACTAAATCTGCGTGAATATTCCTGAATCAACGTCGACACAGATTCACTGAAATCCGCAAAACCTTTAAGAGGGTTACATGGTTTATATCATTCTGAAATTGTGACGTAATACCATCAGATCAGATCCTACTGGATATTTTACAGATTTAAGAGAACATTGATGAATTAGGGTTTACATCAATATATTAAGTAAAATTTACTATCCCGCGCAATTTATTTTGCATACTTATCGTACAGTTTTGGATCGCAACCGTTCATGACAGCTGGACACGGAGGCTTGATTTTCGAAGGTATAAGTGATGTGCCACAAAAGGTAAATATCTGATATTCTGATGTATGCCGGATTATTCTTTAATTTGTATATTTTATTTAGGAAGTAGGCGCCTCGAAAGTGAAACTACCTTTAGCCCAAACTTTCCTCTAGGAAAGTTTAAATTGTTCTCTTTCAATTCAATAACAAAATCATGAGTCAACGAGCAAATCTTGGTACCTGAGAAGTATATAAAGTTTGCCTTGCCGATAACCGAAATTCAAACTGGTCGTAGACCCTGTGATAACTCCATAGGAAGATTTGAACTTTAATAATATTAGTTGACTTATCAATTGTGATCTAACATACAATTTACTACTTCAATTATCAAGCATCTCGGAGATTCTGCCGCGCAGAGTCCGGCTGTACCAATATTTGATGCTGCACTTGGCGTCATACATGATGACGAAAATGGTACGTAATTATAAAATTATGGTATTTTGTAGGTAGGTTGGTTGGTAGGTAGGTAGGTAAGTAAGTAAGTAAGTAGGTGGATGGGTAGGTGGCTAGGTAAGGATAGATAGATAGATAGATAGATAGATAGATAGATAGATAGATAGATAGATAGATTAGATAGATAGATAGACAGACAGACAGACAGATAGATAGATAGATAGATAGATAGATAGATAGATAGATAGATAGATAGATAGATAGATAGATAGATAGATAGATAGATAGATAGATAGATAGATTGATTAGATAGATAGATAGATAGATAGATAGATAGATAGATAGATAGATAGATAGATAGATAGATAGATAGATAGATAGATAGATAGATAGATAGACAGACAGATAGATTAGAATGTTCATTCAGCAATCTGATCATTTGCAATGTTTTTCTTAATTCACAAAACCACAGTCCCTCTATAGAGGGACTGTGACAAAACCATTTGTGAGAGAGAGACAGTTTCTAACTTTGATCATAATATTTGTTTTTTATTTCAGAGAATTTTCATGAAACCATGAGACAGTATATGCAACCAGTTCACAGAAAACTCATCGAGGATTTAAGGAAGGGGCCGTCTACTAAAACATTTGGTATTTGTCTCCTCTATGTATTCTTTGCTTGAAGCTTTCGGGAATACCACCGTGTACTTGTAACAGTGTCGCTTTGACACATGTTGATAATTTACCCTTGCTGCTGCCATGCCATGTAACCCTAAAACTGCGTGTTGGATTCATTCTATCCAAAAAACAAATCTATCGCCATAGGAATCTTAGTCACGGAGATAGCAATAGCATATGTTCATGGTAACCCAACCCTTTGTGGTACGTTGATTGTTACTGTGTCTCTCTGTATACCCGTTCACCATGCAGCGAATAATAGACGATACTATCGTGGAGGTGACAAATGCATATAGTATGTATGACTTTATCGTTATCAAATTCATTAAAAACATTTCCAAGACACTTAATAATATACTTTATTTTCCTTCTACATATTATTGGACCAGGACTGAACTGCCAGTCCAATGCTAACTTTGCACAGCATAATTTGAGCGATCTGATATCATTTGACGTTTCTGTCAAAGATAGCCCGTGCGAAGGTGACGCTGTCTAACAAGACCTCCGCATTCGGCTCAGAAGTAAAAAGATCCATAGCAATGGAAAATCCCATTATCAAAGTTATCAAATTTTCATATATGCATCGATTGACTTCAAATCTTTAGAGATGTATGAACTGAACCCTACCCCATTAATAAGTGCAATTGAAAGGAAATGGCAGATGCATTTAACATCGTTCAAAAACTTCAATTTAGTTTGGTATGTGTAGCTAGAGGGAGATGTCCATGTTTTCAGTGAACTTTGTTGATTAGAACGATGTAAGTTCACGTTATTTGTAACTTTATGTTATTTTTTTCATCTATGTATCCTTTCACACTTCACAGTTGACAAGTGTTCTAACGAGAAAACAAAGAAGGCGTACAATGATTGTTTACAAGCATTGGCCGATTTCAGGTCCTGTCATCTCAAAATTGTCGTCAGGTAGGTGGAGAGAGGGCTTCTACGTAAATTAACTGTAAAGGTTCGGGGAAACTTGAATTAAAAACCGATAGAAAAAGGGAGAAATGCAACCCAGTTCTGTAACCTGTACCACTTAATTATCTATACTAGCACCTATATCCATCAATAACCAATCGAAGAAAATCTTAGTTTTGCACCCATCTACTTAGCCAAACACCTGTCCACCTATCTCAGATCCACCCAATCATCTAGCTTTACAAGCCAATATGCTTGCCAGTCCACCCATCAACCCTCTTAAAGGGAAACTCTCGTCGGAACTGCGTCTGTGCGAGTTTCTTGTTTACAAACAATGTATTTCGTGCACGATATCTAGATGCACCTTATCATCATGGCTGCAACATTTAAATTATACGATGTAGATTATGACAGACGTGTTTTAACTTTCATCTGTCGCCACAACCTTGGATACAGTGTTTACATTGGTCACATGGGTCCCATACGACCTTTGAGCGCTGTTCCGACGACTGTATCCCTTTAAATTCACATCGTCGTCACCCGTTCGTTCGGTCATTCGTCCACCCATGCCATCCACCCATCCGTACATCAATCTGTCACAATCCTTTCAGGTGCCGCCAACTAAGCTGTTCGTGCAAAAAGGTGTTCGTGCGAAGTTTTTCAGCGGGCGGGCAAATTTCAAAACTAATCAGCGGGCGGGGAGAAAAAATCTATATTTACTGTGGGCGGAGAAGAAATTTCACTATTTTCAGTGGGCGGGGAGAAAATTTTTGACAGTGGGCACCGGAAGATACGTAGAGGGAGGGGAAAGCGGCGTGGTTGATAGAACTTGAGGGGAGATTTAGCGCCTAACTTAGAGGGGAGCAATGTTCCAAGCAATATTGCCAGCTGCTCCCACGGTTTGCGTTGATCTGGGTTGCCTAGTAGGCATCTAGTTGGCAATGGGAAATTTCAGTAGTGGGGAGAGGGCAGAGGGGAGCTTGAAATGTTGTGGGGAGTAGGGAGCGGGCAGACTATAGATACTGGAGGGCAGCGGGCATCAAAATTCAGTGGGAGGGCATATTTTCCGTGTATGCCGGTGGGAGGGCAGTTACGAACAGCTCTACTTTCCCCTCCAAATGTTGGGTCAAGGTCAAAAATACGAAAAATCGGTATATCAGCCTTCAAAACATGTTTTGTGATAGTTTAGCGAAATTCATGAAATTTACCAGTTGGCGGCACCTGTCCTTTATACTCAAATAAGTTAGTGGGAACATCTGCAGGCGACTGACTCTGAACAAATTGGATGCCATGTCTACCCGACTGTCTTATTTTCAGATTCATAACGATTCCATTGCGAAAAGCTGAAGAAAGGAAAGCTGAGAATGTAATCGCCGAGGGCACTGGTGGCTCTGGTAAGATTTAAGTCTAGTTAGCCGTGAAATGTGCGTTATCTTGTCATTGGCTGTCACAAACTGACGTTTCTATGCGCATGTACAATGTGATGTATTTTCTTTTGGTATGAATAGATGACTGATGTGATATAGTTGACAGCGAACCAAGTATCTATAACCAAACCTCGAATTAAAAGAGTTGGAGACTTTTCTTGTCCAGGGGCGCGCACGTTTCCTATACTGTGTGTGCGCGCGCCTTACTACACAATAATTCAATGATATCACAGTACTTTTCTTTTCCTGATCTTCATCGTTCATTTTTTCAGATGTTCTTAATTATCTGAAATCGACCAGGTCAGCCACAACAGATGCGATGTTGAAAGCCACGGCGAATGCTGACTGATGAAGAGAAGCTGATTTTTTCATTGAAATTCAGTTTGATAGAAATTAGTTTTCGAAACGTTTGTAACGCTGTCTTTGTTGTAGCGTCTCTGTGGTATATAAAATTTCTCGTATTGTCAAATCGGAAAGCATCTTTCAAAATCTTGCTGAAATAATTACAGCGATACCGTGACAATTTGGACGCAAATCGATTCGGTAAACTTTGTGAAGGGTCGAGAAAATCCTGTCTATCATTAATGTTGAACATCAGCCTGAAAGTACTTGTGAAATTAATAATCTAATGCAAGCGAATTCTAGTGATAAAAGTCGACTTGAATCGCAAATTAAACATTGTTTTAAATAGCGTTATTTGACCCATGGCATTAAAAGGTCCATCTGTTTATGTAGAAATTAACGACATGATACATTGACCTGAAAATGCTATGGATTTTTTATGGTTCAAAGAGGCATGCAAGTCCAACTACAACTATTGAAGTTTTCAGTGGAAGATGGAAGCACAAAAATTATGACAAAATTGTAGAGAGGATAAACATATACTGGACCAAAATTCCTGTCTTCAAGAAAATCATCGTTATTTAAGCAAACTACCGTTTTCTCACCGTGTTCTAAACGTGGAACATAACTCACCAAAGTGTACCCTGGAAAAGGTAGTTATTGCACTGTCAAAACGTTGATTTACTTAAATAACGGACGATTTTCTTGAAACCGGGATGGTTGAGTACATATTTATACTCTACCTTTTTCGCAGGGTGTTGTTATTCCATCTAAATCTTAAACTGTAAAAAGTAAGCGTTACGTCATATGTTGGAAGACAATCACTTACCGCGTACACATATGACGACATCAAATATGTTTGGCGACACGTATGACGACATCAAATATGTTTGACGACGTGCATGACGATATCAAACATGTATGATGACATGTATGACGACATCCAACTCAAATTCTGACTACTTTGTTCCACCGGATTTATATAAGTTCGTAGAAATATTGAAATTTTTGGTACACAACACTTTATAAGGGTAACATAGCTTAGACTTATTTGAAATAGATGTGCAACAGAGATTCAATGAGAACGTTTTAGCGACTGTATAACATTATACTCTAATTCTAAATAATTGACCCCTGCCTTACTTTGATTTGGAACACCAATTTATGAAAGATAGTCACCAATCGAACAGCATTGGTACAACTTTCTTTTTGCAGATGCTAATATTCAGTTTTCCTCCTTGACGAAATCACCATAGATTTTAGATTTAGATAACAATATTTATAGAGCGCCTAGTATCCATCAGGGATGCTCACTGGCGCTTAACATTATTAATCACAATAAGCTAGACGAATATCGTGAAGTCCAAGGCCTATGACGCAGCAAAATGAGAACAACGCATAAAGGCCCTACAGCAGTAATCTTTACCCCAAAAACAATGTCCTATGTTTTTATCAAGACGGTTTAAGATGTGGATATTTGTTGAGTTCATTTAAATACAGATCGTTTCCTCTTTACAGTGATCAATGCCAATGCTAACGACCGTGCACACTTTACAACGTGTGCCATCATTCATACGAAATCGACAGAGAGCGTAATTTTTCCCTTTCGATCACACTGCTTGAATTCAAACTGGAAAAGCACCCTCATACGAGATTTATGTTATCTGAAAATAGCACGTGGCGCAGAATAGCTAGGTCGGTCCGCCTATGTCACCGTATAGGCGTCTCCGAAATACACGGTACTACACAATGTTTATATCATAAATGCTGGCAAAAACGCAGGACATGCTCACAAACATATGCAATATATACGCTGTAGTAAGCAGCGCCACAAGGGAATATGAGGAAATCAGATTTCTCAGTTCGATGATTTCACTACATTAATGAACATATTTTCCTTATGTCTGTTTAACAACTTTTTTTCTTAAGGCATTACAGGATTAAATTATTTTTTCTCCTTCACCTGCCGACAATCCCCGAAAAATCCTCCACTCCCCAGAAATCAAATGGTTTTCTAATGGAAAACACATTCTTCGTAGTTTATCTATAACGAGTAGTCGTCATTTTTAAGGGGGTCATTATTCAATATTTTGTGTTACTGTGAGAAACCGACGAAAATGGCCGCAAAATCAATTGTTAATCACTATACTGCGCCATTGCCTTGTATAAACTAGTAAAGAAAACAGCCACGCCTTGGACAAAGGCCGCAGTTGATCAACTTAAGTTGTCGATCGAGCAGTAGTGTATTTAACGGCCATCAATTAACAGTTTACGTTCTTATCATTCACGCAATCGTTGGACAGAAAAACAGATACATGTTTTCATGTATTTTTAGGTCACAATTCTCATTCGCGTTTTAAGGTAACAATATTCATTAAGGTCACAATTCTCACTCTGCAGTGAATACCTCGACGATGGTTGATTCAAAGGAGAGTTTAGAGAAACTGTCTACGTATTACGTCTCACCAGTGTGTGGTTATCTGTTGTCAAGTCCAAGGGTAGGTGTGACAACTTAAACCTGTTAAACCCCGGCTCGCAAAGGCCCGGGATCGGGATTAACTAAGGTGTAAAGAAGGTTGTGAGGTGTTTTTGTTGTTTTGTTTTCCTTCGAAATTGCAATTGTTATATAAATATGTAGCTAGATTTTTGGATTAAGTCATAACGGGCCGTGTAACCTCCACAAATGTAATAATCTCCACAAATGTAATATCAACCACAATTGTAATAAAATGCACCCATAAATGTAATATCGCCCATAAATGTAACAAAAATCAACCATAAATGTAATAAAAACACCAACCACAAAAGTAATAAATGGTAACCATAAATGTAATAAAAAAATCACCCATAAATGTAATATTTGTCAACCATAAATGTAATAAATCTATTTTGTCGTTGCAATTGAGGAATTAGCCCTTAAATATTGATCAATGTAATAAGGAAAGCAACTCCACACATTATTCATTTCTTAATTGTTTGCGTTTAGTGTGTTTTGCATATTTGAAAGTGTATTTTACGTTTCCCTGTTTTGTGTACAGAACTGATTGGCCATGGCTAGACACAGCTGTAATCTGAACGTCAGTGCAGTCTCTACTGCAGAGTGGGGAAGACTATAACACTACGATCCTTTAACGCCGTTTTTTCGAAAATTGCTGTACTTTCTTAATCAATCGCCTCAAATTCGTCTTCAGTGGATAAATTGTGTGGAATAATCGATAGAATGTCTGTATTCCTATGTTGTCCCACTTGAAGTTTGTTCCTTCACTAGGGATGCCAGGGTGTCTAATTTTGTTCTACTGTGTTCATGGTAGTGTTCGTATTGTTTTTTACTAGATTGAAATATATGTTCTCGTCAACATGTTTCATGTCGTAAGTTTCTGTTATAAGGTTTCATATTTCTCTGTTATTCGTTCTGAGTCATCTGTCATAAACTTTGTGTGGTATCACTGGTTGACCCTTTCTGAGCAAAGGCGCAAAGTTCAGTGGCCAGATTTTTATCATCAGCTGCGACAGCAACACCAAGGACATGTTCGGTCGGAAACACAAACATAAGGGACCGTTCAGTTATTACGGCCGGGGATGGCCGGCAAAATCCACGGGGAGGGGGGGGGGTTGTCACCTTAAATTTGAAAACTGCAAGGGGGTTCATGAATTTTTCAAACAGCACAGAGTATGGTCACCTAATTTTCATAAGTATCCGTTCCATCAAAAAGCAGTTTCCGTTTTCAAAAATATTCTTGGAAATAAAAATGATTCGCCGCATGATTTCATTCTCTGACATCATTTAACAGTAATTCTGAATAAAAGTATAATTATCTATTACATTAACATCTTGCCTTGGCAACTCTGAGGCTTGTCTTATTGTAAATCAAGCTCACTGAAGGCAATGAACAATTAAATTTGAAAACTGCAAGGGGGGGTCATGAATTTTTCAAACAGCACAGAGTATGGTCACCTAATTTTCATAAGTATCCGTTCCGTCAAAAAGCAGGTGTTTGTTTTTGCAGTTTTACTCAAGTATTGTGGGGGTCATGTTTTGTCATCTTAAAAGGGGGGGTCATCAAATTTTTGGTGCTATGGGTAGCAGGGTTCACTTATTTTGACTGGTGCGCAGGAAGAATTTGCCGGCCCACCCCCGGCCATAATAATTGAACGCTCCCTTAGTGCTCATCTGCAGCAACCAGTTGAAGTCTTTAAGGGACTGGTCAGTTTCATTGGCCTGGAGGTGGTGGATTCATGGGCTGGGGTCACCCTGTTTTTGACTTAGGTGATGGGGGCCACCATGTTTTTGAAATGTCCAATAGGGGGTCAGTGTGTTTTTTAATTTTGACACGGGCTCATACTTGCCCAAAATACATCGTGTCAGACACAAATTTCATCATTCAGTTGCATTTTTCCGCCCTATGGCTGGACGTACTGTCAAATCGGAAAGTATCTTTCAAACTCTTGCTGAAATAATTATACAGATACCGTCACGTGACAATTTGGATGCGAATCAATTTGGTAAACTTGTGAAGGGTCGAGAAGACCCTCTTTATCATTAATGTTGAACATCAGCCTGAAAGTACTCGTGAAATTAATAATCTAATGCAAGCTAATTCTAGTGATAAAAGTCGACTTGAATCGCAAATTAAACATTGTTTTAAATAGCGTTATTTGACCCATGGCATTGAAAGGTCAATCTTTTTATGTTGAAATCAACGACAAGAAATCGACCTGAAAATGCTATGGATTTTTTATGGTTCAAAGCGGCACGTCAGTCCAACTACAAATATTGAAGTCTTCAGTGGAAGATGGGAGCACACAAATACAAGGAACATGACAAAAATGGCAGACGATAAAGATATGGTCGATTTGACCATTAGAGTTCCTGTCTTTAAGAAAATTATTGTTATTCATACAAACTAACGTTTTCTCATCGTGTTCTACACACTGTAAATTACTCACCAAAGTGTAATCTGGAGAAGGCGGGTAGTGCACTGCCAAAACGTTGGTTTACATGAATACGAGATGGTCGAACACATTTTTATCACAATCATTTGCCGCGTACCGGTTTGACGACATCAAATATATGTGATGACATGTATGACGACATCCAACACAAATTCTGACCTCTTGGTTCAATCAGATTTATATAATTTGGTAGAAATATTCAACTTTCTTGCACACAAGACTTATGGGTATAAATGTGTCACGGAGATGGGACGAGAACATTTTATCAACTGTATAACATCTACTTTTAAATAATTGACCCCTGCCTTACCTCTGATTTGGAACACTTTCAATTTATGAAAGATAGTCACCAATCGAACAGCATAGGTACAACCTTCTTTTTGCTGATACTGGTATTAACAGTTTTCCTCCTTGACGAAATCGCCGTAGGCGAATATCTTGAAGTCCAAGGACCATGACGCATCGAAATGAGAACAACACATAAGGGCCCTACAGTGGTAATCTAATATAATCTAGTAATAAAGTAATCTAGTATATAAGATGTGGATATTTGTTGGGTTTATTTAAGTACAGATAGTTCCCTCTTTACAGTGATCACTGCCAATGCTAACGACCGTGCACACTTTACTTCGTGTGCCATTATTCTTCCGAAATAGACAGAGAGCGTGATTTTCCCTTTCCAAACTGGGAAAGCGCCCTCATACAAGATTTTTTGTTATCTGATCGTAGCAAGTAGCGTAGAAAAGCTAGGTCTATTCGCCTATGTCACGTAGACGTAGAAATATAGAGTACTATTGTTGCTCTCGTAACCAACCTTCATACGCATTGGGCGCGTGAAGGACGCTTCGAGAAAAAATATTTACAATTGAGGGCGTTACACTACATAATGAACGCAAAGCTATAGGACATATGAAAAAATCAGCCTTGGTCACCAGTTGAACTTCCCCTTGTTTAAAGTAAAGAAAACATAGCCGCACAGGACAAGGGGCAGTGGATGAATTTGAGTGGCCGATCAAACAGTGGTGTATTAAAGGCACATCAATCAATAGATTACGTTTTTATCATTCAACATTCACGAAATCGTTAAACAGAAAAACAGATTCATGTATATATATTTTTCCGTCGTCATCAAAGAATTATGAGCTGACATGTATAGCTCTCCCAACATCCCTTTAGAAATGCGACCATATTATTAACCGGAAGACCTGAATCATAGGAAGAAAATTAAACTGCTTCCTAACTATTTGTAAACGTATGTCTTTTCAATCGAACCCCTATGTGCCCTATGTTAAATGAGAATTCGAAGTGCATCTTGGGTAGGCTTCCGGGCAGGTTTGTTAGAAGGCAAATATTCAATGTCATGATCCCTGCCGTTTTAAGGTCATCATTCCCAATCGCGATGTCGGACCCTGCGGTAAATACCATGATAAAAGTTGATTCACAAGAAAGTTTGGAGGAGAAACTGTCTACATATCACGTCTCACCAGTGTGTGGTTATCTGTTGTCAAGTCCAAGGGTAGGTGTGACCGCTTAAGAGCATTACCATTCTACGATAGCAGGGAGGGTGACAAATGTAAAATGGATGTTTCTGGTATAGTTCTTTTCATAGAGGGTGTGTAGGCCGGCGGGTTTTTATTTTTCTTTCTCGACAGAAAGAGAATAGCCACTTGCCTTAAAGCCTTCGGATTTTGCTGTAGATCTCGGCACGGTGACAATGATGACATTTTTCGTACGTTACGAGAATACTCACGGTCAACATGAAAGTAGCAACTTACGAGCAAGTATAGATAGCATGGCGTTCATGATATTAGTTGGGGTATCTTGACTTTTCCAACATATCACTGAGTTTTGCGGGAGAAAAAGGCGAAATTACTGTCCGCCCATTTTGACCTCGGCAGGTCGGTTTTCCGGAAAAGATTTCTACCCCAGCCTTACCCTCTGCTGACGCTCTGCCTCTCTAACTAGATTTCACTTATCAGTTCAAGCCCAATTAGTTGTATCCTTTTGCATTTTTGACGATTAAAGATGGTTTGAAATCAAATTCAACTTGTGTTAAAATGCTAACAAATGTCGCGGTCACGCCACAGTTAACGTTCTTGACCTTTTGTGAAGCAAGCGTGCCGAAGTGCGACCCCAGACCATTCAAATATAAACGAATGTTTTGTTTTATGAACTTCATACAGGAAACTCTATCTGACGATAGCGTGTATGCGTGAAACTCGAGTAATAGGTACCAAACATACGTGATGTGTTCTCATCTCTCTCTCTCTCTCTCTCTCTCTCTCTCTCTCTCTCTCTCTCTCTCTCTCTCTCTCTCTCTCTCTCTCTATATATATATATATATATATATATATATATATATATATATATATATATATATATATATATATATATAAATCTATATATATATATATATATATATATATATATATATATATATATATATATATATATATATATATATTTTCACAGCCTTCCAAGAAAAGTTTACGCATTTTCTTCTTTGCTAAAATACTTGCTTATCCACAATGAGTGCTTTGTGTCAATTTATCACACAGATTGAGAAAAATATAACACTTTATATAAATATTCAAATATGGCAATTTGCTTTCTTCAATTTTAATATTACATAATGCTTTTTTCATTTGGGGGACACTCACATAACAATTACGACTTTCATACTTTTCTCAATTTTATACAACAGCTTCTCGTTTGTGTTTCATCCAGGATGGTACATTATGAAAGATTGTGGCCCTTCTGCCAACTTTATGATGGATTTGAAGTAATTTTGGATGAAAAATACTGACGTCACATTGTATCATTGGAAATGGGGGGATTTACTCTTCAGTAATACCTAATTGTACAAAGCCAGCAATTATACAGACTATGTAAAACATACTTTGCCATGAGAACAAAATATTAGTTTTATTCCAGAACAAAAAGGCTGCTTGGTGTTTCTACTGACTCTGTATGCCCAAGACATCACGTGATGGCCACACAAAATCATATGTACAAACGTACGAGGAAAATCACACTTTTCTATGCGTGTCTATTTTTTTGGTTTTCTTTGCACCATGGTCTATTCAAATTCATGGCTTCATTTATTTGCTTGATAGTTATACAAAGCGTTTGTGAGATAAAAATTTTAACTTCGTGGGGAGCAATTTCAAACGGTTGAAACTATAAGATTTCTGTTTGCACTAATTTGTGTTGAGCTTTGTATGTATATTGCATTCATGCTGTAAACGAACGCACACATGGTGAGAGATTAAATAGTTGCTTAAATGAAATGAAATGCACATGTGAGAATATGTACATCTAGTGGGCAATGGGGGAATAGGCCAAACCCGGAATTCGAATCGACCACGGTACAAACAAAGCCATGTGCGCAAACGCGCATAGACGTACCTATATTTCCATACGCGTTAGTACACATGTGGGCTTGTTTGTACCGGCATCAAGTGATTATTTAGAGGTTATAAACGGCAAGCGAGGGTTTTTGGTTACGGATATTTCACCCAAATATGCTAATTTTCACCCAAGAGGTCTTATATCCGCAACCAAATACCCGAGCGCACCGTTTATAACCTCATTATAATATGCTTAAGTTAAAAACAAGTGGACAATGTCGTTATTTAGGGCCGAAGTTGGAACGAGAGTTCAGGAGCGCCCAGCCGCATACAAACTCTAAAAAAGAACGTTTCAGAACGCGCGCGCGTGCACAGTTGAATTCATAAAATACGGTTACGCAACGCATCGATATCGCGATTAGACATCGAACTTGAAGAATTTTACTTCAAAAAACGCTCAAAAAAACTTTAAAAATTATGTTGTTGTGTAACATAACCTCCACTGCTTACAGAAACTCTTCATTTGTTGGTTCGTCAAGCTGCACTAGACTAAAATTTAACAATCAAAATCAATCTGAAGCCATAGACTTGTTCGACATTAGGGACTGGACACAAATTACAGGGGGGGGTGAGCCGGTGTTTTTTGGGGGTGGGTCGCCATTTTTCGCGCAAGCATTTTTGAAGGGTCATAAAATTTTGTGCAAGCCTATGGGGGAGGGTCACCTTTTTTCATGCATCAAAGCTGAAATTGCATGTGCACGTTATGGAATACTGAAAAAAGAAAAAATACCTCCTGGCACTTTCATTTTCTGCCATTACCATTTTCGGCGCGCCCCTTCGGGCGCAAATTTCAGGTAGGCCTATAATAAATAATGTATTGATGATCCAAGCAGCCACATTGATTTAAGTTGTCATGATTTCTACTTATTCAACACTATTGTGCATAACTGTCCCCTATAATGACTCTTTCAATAACAATTTGGGAGATTACTTATTTGACATCATTCTCCCATTGACAATACATTGGGTATAGGTCGGTGTCAAATGTTCATGTCGCTGTATGTACATTTTTTAATTTTTTGAGGACATTGACAGAATACAAACTGTTCAGAATAGTGCATAGTGTCATCAATAACAACTGGAAGCTTCAGGTCGAACAACTTTTGAATAAAAATTTAGGATCAGATAACCTATGAGTTATTTGTAGTTTCCTCATAGCCTACAATGTATAGTGAATCAACATTTTGGTGAAATTCCAAAATCAAATTTCTTGCACAACCATGGACTTGAAACCACTCTAGTCTAATCATGAACATTAATACTAATAATTAGGTGTACATAAATGCACAGATTTACCAAGTTTTGTATTTGAAAAAAATTATTCATAGTTTCATCATAGAAGGCCATGTATAGTGAATGGACATTTCAGTGAAATTCCAAAATCAAATTTCTTGCACACCCATTGACTTGAAACTACTCTAGTCTAATCATGAACATTAATACCAATAGTCAAGTGTACATAAATGCACAGATTTTCCTATTTTTGTATTGGAAAAAAAATTATTCATAGTTTCATCATAGACTGCCATGTATAGTAAATCGACATTTAAGTGATATGCCAAAATCAAATTTCTTGCACAACCATTGACTTGAAACCACTCTAGTCTAATCATGAACATTAGTACCAATAATTGAGTGTACATAAATGCACAGATTTACCTATTTTTGTATTGGAAAAAAATTATTCATAGGGTTTCACCATAGACTGCCATGTATAGTGAATCAACATTTCGGTGAAATACCAAAATCAAATTTCTTGCACACACATGGACTTGTAACCACTCTAGTCTAATCAAGAACATAAATATCAATAGTCAAGCATACATAAATACACAGATTTGCCATGTTTTGTATTTAAAAAAAATTATTCATAGTTTCTTCATAGACTACAATGTATAATGGATCCACATTTCATGCGAAATTCCAAAAACAAAGTTATTGTACACAGATGCACGTGTTACCACCCTCTTCTAATCAAGCACAATTATGTCAATTATTCAGGGTCATATATGCACAAATAGTGCATATTTTTAATTCTGAAAATTTTTTTTACAGTTTTGTCATAGACTCCCATGTATAGTGGATCAACATTTTATGCAAAATTCCAAAAACAAAGTTATTGTACACAGATGCACATTTTACCACCCTCTTCTAATCAAGCACAATTATGTCAATTATTCAGGGTCCATATATGCACAAATAGTGCAAATTTTTAATTCTGAAAATTTTTTGACAGTTTTGTCATAGACTCCCATGTATAGTTTTGTCATAGACTCCCATGTATAGTGGATCAACATTTTGACAGAAATTCCAAAATCAAATATCTTGTTCACATGTGCACTTGTAAACAACCCATGCTAATCAACTATATCTATATCAGTTATTAAACATCTGTATATGAACAGATATAGCTAGTTTTATACTGGAAAATACACGTTCGTAGTTTTCTTATAGTCGACTACATGTATAGTGAATCAACATTATCGATAAAATCTAAAAATTACATTTTTTGTACAGGCATGCACTTTTTACCTGCCACTTCAAGCAAAGTACATTTACATGAATAACACACATATGATTTGATATTTTTTGGACAACGCGTTATATCGGCCACATTTTGCCTTCCTTTCGGGAGGGCGACTTAAAAAGTATAGCAAGTCAGAAGGGGGTCTTTAACACATTGTGGGTTTTTTTTTTGGGGGGGGGTATTGAGTAACAGGGGAGGGTCACTTATTTTCATGCACGGATAAGGGGCAGGGTCACTAAGTTTTATGCATGAACTTTTGAAGGGTCACTATTTTTTACGCAGCGGTTTTTCGAAAAACACCGCCCCCCCCCTGTAATTTATGTCCAGTCCCTTACGGCGCGTTGAGCTCTCAAGTTGACGATCGAAATTTGCGCGAGCTCGAAATGTTACGCGGCGCGCAGGTCTTCTTGTTGAGAATATAAACCCCGGCTCCAGCCAATCAGATTGCCGGATTCCAGCAAAGCATATTATAATTGGGCGTACTGAGTCTGTAGAACGCATCGCGTCCTTTTTATTCCGGAGCAGAACCATTCCAGTGGTGGGGAGAGGGCGCGCGTTGGGGAGCTTGAACTGTTGTGGGGAGTGGCGGGTTGACAGACCATAGATACTGGAGGGGAGTTGGCATCATTATTTAGTGGGAGGGCATACTTTCTGCATATGCCAGTGGGAGGGTAGTTACGAACAACTCTACTTTCCCCTCTAAATATTTAGGTCAAGGTCAAGAATAAGGTATAGTCAGTGTATCAGCCTTCGAAAAATGATTTTGTAAAGTTGAAGAAATCTACCAGTTGGTGGCACTTGAAATGTACATTAGTTGGCGAAAAAAGTGCGACAACGGCATAAGGCCCGGTGGCGAGTGTATAGGAAGCGGATGTTTATGTGTAGTATGACAATTTTGAACAAAATACCGCTTTTCTACTCTTAGGTGCAATCTTAAGAAAATAATGGCTGAAAATATTTCCTGTTTTTCAAGACAAGCAAACGAGAGTACTCAATTCCGTACATGTCAAAATTAAAACATTAAAAGTAATTCTGAGAGTCGGTAACTCTGATATGTTCAAACAAAACATTGCTTTTTGGTCAATGTCAAACATTAGGCCACATCAGGCCACAATTCAGACTTATATTTCATAACATAAGAGCCACTCCATTTTGACTTATGCCAAATTTGACAACTCGCCGATACGCAATAGATATCTTTTCCCTGTTATTCTACAGTGATCGCCGTGTCTGTATCAAACATCGTGTATACACTCAAAACAACAACAAGAATGACACAAATTTGCAATGCCAAAAAAAGTCGTATCGTTAATTTTTCATTCATCGGCGACGAAAATGTAGGTCAGAGTGTAACCTGCCATTATAGTATCCTATGAGTAACATACACTGCGTTTACCCTCCGGTTAAAAAGGTCTATGAGTAACGTATGCTTTGTATACCTAGCGCGCACTGCATCATAGAACCGATTAAAGAACTATTGACAACCCAAGAGTCTTTTTTCTTTTTGCTTCGCCGCCAAATTTGACAACTCACCGGTACAGATCCTAACAACACTGCGCATATACAAAGAGATGAACTCTGTTTCCCGATGTTGAGTCTAATTACTGGCCACGCAAAAGTTGAAAAGATACCTTATTATTTTACCAGAGATCGTGTATATTTTGAACAGACGGAAACGCCTATTTTAGGGGCTGCGGGTCGCGTTGCAATGCTTAATAAAAAGCTGAAAATGCATATAGAAATGCCATTACGCAGTATGTACTATTCATGGACGTGTGTAATTTTGCTGACTATGTATTTCGATGACCTTCGCATGTGACGTCAAACTGATTTAGAATCCTATTGAGACACCAAGCTATCGCATGCAAAATTCTTAGCTAATGAAAAACGGCACTCAACAATTTCACAATCTTTCACGACACTGGTACAGCCACCCGTACAGACGTATGGACATTTTCGATCGTTAACTTAGAGGGTTCGGCTTGAGACCAGGCCTGGGTTTTTGAGTTGCCCTACAGCCGTAACATTGTTTCGTAGTTCTTTTCAGCAATTCTCTGTCTAACAACCTCACCCCAACCCCGCCGCAAATAAAAACTTCATTAAGGATTGGACAAAAACCGAGTTCGACCAAAGCTGTATACAAATTTGGATTTGATCCAGGAGTGGATCACTTCCTTTTACGGCGTACAATATCTCTTGTTTGTTTTTTCCATATTTTTATGCATACTTTTTTGTTTTGTATAGTCTATGCTACCAGGCTATTTTGATGATTGGAACGAAATCGCCCTGCACCTTACGGACTTCATCGAAGAGGGAAACATCCGTCAAAAAGTTGAAAAGGTGAACATGAAAAAATAAGAATACTCCAGTCACCCTGTACGTCATGTCAATAAAACGAAGCTTCATTCTAGTAATATTCATGGAGCTCTTAGAAAAGGAAGGTCCACAGGATATGAATGGATTAATTCCAATTCTCTTTTGACTGGATATACACTCATTATCATTATAATCTTGCCTTTGATAACAACATACGTTCCTCATATTTGCAGTGCGGGAAGAAAAATCATTAGACTACAATTAAAACATATTATACTATTATTGTCATAAACCAAATGCGCCAATTATAGATAAGCAGTTTTTTCCTTCGAAATATGGGTCCGTCAATGCGTTTTACTACCGGAGACAGACCACAAGCTCTTAAAGGTCGGTACATAAAAGTTTTTGGTGAGATTTTTCTAATATTAGCACTGCTCTTGACAATCTTCCGTAAACGTTTTCTCACCATGCTGCATCTATTATCTGAAGAGTTTGATTGCCTAATGTGCCAAAGTAAGCAAGGATAAATTACTAATCTGTTGTGTCTTCTCTTATACCTTGCATTCGTTGACTTTGTCCAAGTTAATCCGGTGATAATCTGGTGACAGCGTCCACAGATTAGTAATTTACCCTTGCTTGTTTTGGCGCATTAGGCAATCAAACGCATCAGATAACGACGCAATACACTGTCAAAACTTCGCGTAAGATTGTCAGGGGAGAAATAGTGACACGAAAGAGAAAAAGAAATTGTTACAAAACCAGTGCTAACATAAGACCAAGACACCAACGGTTGGCAGTATTCTTTATTGGCAATACATATCATAGTCAAATGTATTGAAATAAAATAAACCATAGCAAGAAGAACCCTGCGCTGAGCTCGAGTTTTCAGCCATCATGTAGACCCTCGGAAATAAACATGTAACGCATACTAAAACCCTTCTTTTTTATTTTCCGGTGGCGTTCGTGTTTGCAGATGTCTGTACTTGACCATGAACAACTGACGTCACACCGTGAACTTCGCTTGGCGCACCTCATGTTGACAGGAATAGCTGCTGCTTATGTGTGGACCGATGGAGTGAAAGGTATACCTAAGGTAAACAGATATTTTACTCGCCAATGACGATTTTAACCAATGTTATGTTTAATGTAATGAGGAATCTTCCTTGACTGTAGATGTCACGTTACTCCGCTGCATGTATCTATGTAAGGCGTTCATGTATTTTGTGGTGGGCTAGTGGTCAACTTTTCAGATGTTTACTCCCAAGGGGTAATTTTCTTTAGACCCCTTTAAACGGGCTAGACCGATTCTTCAGATTAAAGGTATACAGTCATCTGTAATCTAAATATGCCCATATATGGTCAAAGGGGCGTTCCTTGGTATTCAAAATGCCCATTTGAGGCGCTGTTTTTAAAAGGCGGCCACCCGCTTAAAATCTGTGATTGGTTAGATTTTCTCTTTCCATGGTAACTGTGGCATAATTGGAACAGATGACAGTATATACCTTTAATTAAGCAGCGTCAAATTCACTCTGGGATTTGAGGTTAGAGTGACCCAAGTTTTGGAAGTACTTTGTATGTATTTAAGGTAAAATGCGCCTTGGAGACAGGCATTCGTATTCTCATGTGTTTTCCATTCTTTTCTGATCTACCATTGTAGGGGCTAATTTTAAGGCTCCTTGCGCAAGAAAAGCTTTGAATGTCTTACTTTTCCGAAAATTGAAATATTTATTTTCCCCAATAAAGTTAACACGGGGATGGCGGCCATTTTTAGCTTGAAATGTGTAAGGAAATGACAAGAACTTTCAATGTTTCTCCAGCACCAAACTTTGCACGTGACCCCCGTTTTTTTTTCTTGATTTGATAAGAGCATCGTTGAAAGTTTCATTTTGGAGGAGAATTTCAGTAAATGTTGAAGTATTTCACTTTCGAGGCGCGTACTTCCTTAACAGATCGCATGCATTAAATAATACAAGTCTAGAGTTTAAAATTCAAAAAGATGAAATTACAATGGTGTAAAAAACTTTTATTTTCAATAACAAACGTTAACACCACGATGTAATCTCCTACGCGCGAAATAAACTACAGCAAGGGAAATACTTGATGGTAGATAAGTAGCTAAGTATTGAACAACAACAAGAAAAAATTGATACGCTTTTCAAAACTGTCTCAGTTAAAGTTACTGTATTGGAATCTAGTAAGGAAAAGCAACTCAACATATCGTTCATATCTGAGTTGTTTGCGTTTTGTGTATTGTGTACATGTATATTGTGCATATTGGAAGGTTATATTATGTTTGGCTGTTTTATGTAAAGTATTGCTTAGGCCATGGCGAGAAGTACCCGTAAATCTGCGTGTTTTGATGTTAACCCGCATGTCATCAAGAGCACTATCAGAGAACGATGAGATACCAATCAAACCGTTAGATACAAAGGATGTAAAAATGCAAAGGAAGCGGAACGACATTCTATACACTAATGGTTAAATAAAGGTAACTCGTCAACCAGTGATTTCAAACAAAGATCACAACTGAAAACTCAAAACACAGAAAAAATACAACATTTTGACAGAAACAGAAACATGTTGACGACCACATATATCTATCTCTCAATCTAGTAAACACAATACGAACACGACCTTTAACACAATAGAACAAAATTAGACATACTATATAGCTTCCAGAATGAAAGAACAAACTTCCAGTGAGACAACATAGAAATACATACAATCTGCCAATTACTCCACAAAATTTATCCACTGAAGATAAACTTGTGGCGACTGCTGCAAAAAATCTGGCAAACTTTCGAAACATAGCGTTAGTGTATATACGCAATCTCTCCACTGAGATCTCTTCACTGACGGGCAGATACAAGCTTCAAAATGAACCCTACAAGTGGGAGACAAAAATGAATATTGTAAAAGTTTGAGCTAAATAGCACATCACTTTGAGACTTAAGGGTGTCAGCACACTACATTTGAAACTTAAAGATATATGCACATCCATTCGAAACTAAGAGATATCTGTACATTAGTTTGAAACTAGACGCAGTTCCATCCATCTTTACAGTTTTTGCCCAGCTGTGTCGCAGTTCCGCTGTGGCGAGTGTCGGAAAGATTAGGTGTTCAGCCAATCATGTCACACTGCAGCTGGTCGCTTGCCAACTGGAAAATAATCGACCAATCAAAACCAGCCACTGACTTGAAGTAAGTGATGATTCACAGTTCACGCGATTCTTAGGGTTTATATGAAGTATTCGATACACGTCACTGTTATATATATATATATATATATATATATATATATATATATATATATATATTATATTATATTATATTATATTATATTATATATATATATATATATATATATATATATATGTGTGTGTGTGTGTGTGTGTGTGTGTGAGTGTGTGTGTGTCGGTCTCTGTGTGTGTGTCGGTCTGTTCGTCTGTGTGTATACATACATATACATATATGTGTGTGTGTGTTTGTGTGTGTGTGTGTATATATATGTGTGTGTGTGTATATATATATATTTATATATATATATATATATATATATATATATATATATGTGTGTGTATATACATATATGTATATATACTCTGTATATGTAATGATGGCGCAATCCCCTAACAACGATCACTAATATCAATAGCCATAGGTACTGATACGTATGTATACCATGCTTAGAAACCAATCTCAAGACCAAGTATAGTCTCTGTTGATATTATTTCTGTCTGTTTAAATTCATAGAAATCGGGAACTCATCGTGAATCTCCCTGGTGGTGACACAGCTAAATGGTTCTTTCTCATGCAGCAGCAAACTGATCTCATCAGCGGGCCAGGAATTGCATATGCCATAGGAATGAAAAAGGTAAGAACATTAACACTATCCCTTATTGTTGTGATATTTCCATTGCTTCTACAGATTATTATCGTCGCATTTTCTATGACACTTATACAATCGCAACCATACCAGCTTTGTCCTGAATATAGCCGAAAATGGTGCTTATCAGCCACATTACATCATGGCAGAGGACATGGTAGTTATAACTTTCTATACTTTCTATTTGACTTTTTGTCTTTGTCTCAGCTTTATAGCTATTTTTAGCCATCTTGTCTGTCTACTTTTATTACCATTTCTCTCATTGTCCCTCCCCCCCTCTCTCTCTCTCTCTCTCTCTCTCTCTCTCTCTCTCTCTCTCTCTCTCTCTCTCTCCTCTCTCTCTCTCTCTCTCTCTCTCTCTCTCTCCAAATCCTGACCACGCACACAAGTGAAAACAATAATACCCGAGATTTACCGTCCGCATGCACATCCTATTTACGTTTACAGGCTGTTCTGGATGGCGACGAAGTACGCTTAGTTCAAAATTTAGGCTTACTAAAGTCAACAGTTAAGAAGATGGAAGTGTGCATTAAACAAATCCACGGTGAGGGGAGATTTTGCTAAGTCTTGTTGTATGACATGTGTGAACAAAACAGACACTGGCGATGGCTTTTCTTTATTCATTTTCAACGTGTGTGGTCGCAAAAGATGTGTTGATATCATTTCAATGTTCTTTGACAGTCGCCAACAATGATCGTCTTTGATGTGACCAGAGTAACCAGAATTAAAAACGTCAAGTTCAAGTTTTATAAAGTTATTGTGCTGGATTTAGCGATATTTGAAAGTACATGGAAAGCACTTTGGCGAAAGTCAAATTCATTCGATAAGCTGCTCTTGAATGAAGTGATATTCTAATGAAAACACTTTTTCAGCTTAATTCCACCGACACAGAATTCGTAATTTATGATGATTATTTCATTGCATTTTCCGCTCACGAGAGCAAATCTGCCAGCAGTAGATGTAGTCTTATTGTCAAAACATCTTCCATCTAACAGTCTGCCATGTGGTTGATTACGAAAACAACGTGAACAGATATAAAGCAATATTAGGGAATATCCAAAAATCCACTTCAACACCAGAAGACCTGAAAGACCGACACTTTATTTTGCTTCAAACCCTGTCGTGTACACGACATTGATTACGTTAGTAGGAAGGAAGTTCGACAAGTGAAATTTGTTTTCTAGCAATATTTAGAGACTTACCAAGAACGTCTACCTAACTGGTACGACTTATCCATAGTAACTAATTATACTTTCTCTAGAAGATAAAGATTGTATTTCTTAGTAACGTTAAAATTACTGTAGAGTGGTTTATTCTTAGATTAACGATCCGAATCGCATCAACCATTATCATGTGTCTTGTTTAGGAAATGATTTACATGACGTGCATCTTTGTCACCACCTAAAACTCTGGATTCTCGGATAACACCTTGGGGATTGTAAGCCCTCAACCCCAACCCTACCCTGAAGAGGAAATTCGGACAAATTCGCGGTCTACAGTCACCCATCGTAAAATTCTATCACAAGGTTCCTGATATACTTGATGAAATGCCTTTTGGAAAATGCTTGCAATTTATTTATATTGACGTAGCCAAACCTATTACCATGCGAACAAAATTGTTCCCAGAGAATGTCTCATATTCTTCTATGACACAGCATTCCCGATCATCGTTTCCAAATTCATCTCTACTCGTTTTTCTATCCAGGGCTGTGCGACCCCGATACATTCTTTCACGTACTTCGTCCGTTCATGATGGGGTGAGTATCATCATTTCCTAAAGCGGCAAGATATAACTCGCCAGGGGCACAATATTACCATTGTTCCTGCTTCCCTATCCTAAAAAGTGTACACAAAAAGCCAACGTCCCGTCAGTTAGCCAATGCTAACTGAAAACTTATCTCTTCTGCACAGGTGTTGATTTGTCCATTGACAATAGAGAATCTGTACTGTCTATGATTTGTCGATGTCCTTCTTTAGGTAGTATGCGCCTCGAAAGTGAAAGACTTAAACTTTTGCTCAAACTCTGCTCAATTAAATTTTCAACAGTTCTCTACCAAACCAAGAATACAATTTTTGGAACTAGTGAAACAAATTACCCCATATTTTGCGATATTTGAAATTAAAAATGGCCGCTATTCCTGTGTGGGGATAACTGCAACTTAGGAGTGGATAAATTGCGGATATTCGGAAAACTAAGGCGGTGAAACTTTTTCTTATTCTAAGAGCTTTAAAATGAGCCCCCACAAGTGATAGATAAGTACAGAAACGAATTGTAAAAATTTGAAAGTCCGAATATCTGTCCCCGAGGCGCATTCTACGTTAGCAGTAACTTTGATCATGTTTAAATTCTCGTTGTATGAAACAGGTGTGCTGCCTTTTCACCGACGGTACTATGAAAGAGAAAATAATAAACAATATGCATAACATCCAGTGTGATTTGTAACAAATGAATCAATTGTAGTTTGGTCTGACAATTCAGATTATTGTAAGCGCTTAATGAGGTTAGTGTGATGGATGTCAATCATCAGCTGACCGTTTACTATTCTACTCATTAACTATGACACAAAAACTATCAGCACACGTGGCAGGGTTAGGGAATAACTGCAACTTAGTCTTTCTCTCGAGGAGTATCAAGGAAAACACAGCGCTCTTTTCACGTACTTAACATCGATTTACAGCTTTGGATCGCAACCTTTTACCGCAGCTGGATACGGAGGCTTGGTTTTCCAAGGCATAAGTGATGTGCCACAACAGGTAAATACAAACAGGCACAGACAGACACATACATACAAACAAACAAAAAAACATGCATACATACACATAACACCATATATATAATAGAAACTCACCCACTGAACGCATTTGACGCTTGCAGCAGGGTTGTGTAGGAACCGAAGATTGTGGGGATCCTTACGACTTTGACATTTTAATCTAAACCATCTTGTCTAGCAACGAAGTTGACCCTAAACACTTTTCTACCCTGGTCAAACCTCAGCACGACGGAACACGATATTCTCACGGCAGACAAATGAATATATCACGCTTGAAACCAAATACCGAATGCATATTATCATTTAACTAAAACCACATTTCCGATTCATGTTATACATGGCTACATGCGTACATTGGTGTCAAACAGAAGGAATGAAAAACAATGACCGCTTTATGTAATTTATAGTTAAGGAATGGAATGGTTACAGTTTGTAAAAGTGTGTCGTTGTGACCTAAGGGGAGAACCATTTAATTTCAGAAGGGGGGAGTGAGGGCAGTGGGTATGCCTGCAATGTTTTACCGTCACTGTGACAGCATTTGTTTTCTATCGTCAGTCCTGCATTGAAGCATTTCTTCCACATGCAGAAGTGATGCAATTTTTTCAGTGTTCTGTGTAAGTAGCAATAAAGAGTAGTTTGCGATACATGCTTCTGCTATTTAAACTTTATGTACAAGAGGTAACTAGTAAAAAATCCATTCGTAGTTGACTGACCTGGGAAGTGCTGTAACCCTGAACCCTCTAAGTTCCTTTCCTTCAGGCCGTCACAATAGTATCAGGAGCTTGATGGAAATATGCATGTGTAGTGTGATCAATTCCAATGTGTTGTTGTCCAACACCTGGACGTCGTCTTTTCGGTCAATACTCCGGATGAATGCCGAAAGACAGGTGCTTGACAAACTATGTTGCAGCATTCAGTAGAAATTACTGCCATGACGTTCTTTGTAGATTGACGGTGACTTTTGTAGTCTAGTGGTAGTTAATTTTGATAGTGCAGTAGTCTAATAGAAGTGCGGTTGTAAAACTTCTTGTATAGCTGTTGAGTTTCAGAAATGTGCTCCCTCAAAAATAGAAACGAGTTAGTATCGACCTGCAGACACAGGAGAAAATTTGTCCTGTGCAGTCACTAATATATGCAACTTTTCGCACCAAACAAACAGGTGCCAACAACAAAAACAAAAGAAATTGTTCGCCGCCTAACAACATATGCAATCAGCAGCCCAAACGTTTGGGCTAATGTGCAGCATTGAATAAGCTGTTATCCAATTAGGTAGGTGAATCTTACCAATATAATTAAAACAATACAAATAGACTCCCTAAGTCTCTGTGAATAGTGACAATGGACCAATCAGAGAAAGAGTTTGTTCAATGCTGCACATCAGCAGAAACGTTTCAGTCGAACACGGCCACCCGATGAGTGTAGGCGGCTCTGTCGCCTATACGAAACAAATTTGTAGTGGAAATGTAATTTAGATTATCCTGATCAACTCAGTTGTGTATTTAGCTCTACTCTAATATTGAGCACTCTACTCCAGCTGATCTTGAACTAAATATATATATATATATATATATATATATATATATATATATATATATATATATATATATATATATATATATATATATATATATATATATATAATTTTTCAGGAAGTACTTGTTTGTTTGTCTCTCTGAACATATGCATTGCTTTTAAAACTTTTTTTTTCAATTTTTTTTTATTTCCATATTAAACAAAGCAACAAAAGAAAAACAAAAGAGTGCACACGAATCTAGTGAAGCTTACTTAATTTACAAGAAGTGAGAATCTTTACATATCAATCAATGGGTTTAAGCTATCCCATTTTCTGTAGTGAAAATTGAGTTTGTTTTTCTTTTCAGCAATATAGAACTCTATCTGCCGGTTTTGTTTTACATAGAACTTCATACCGGCAAAGGAGGGTTGTTTATTCTGAACCTTACATATGTAGATATATCGTTTAAATAGCAAAATCAAATGATTCAGTGGCTGATTACAATTATCTAAAAAGCCAATAATGATATTTTTCTCGTTACATGGTACGTCTTTCAATACCTCGCAGTGAGTTTGCAGACTTGTCCAAATATCCTGAGCCTTCACACAATAAACGAAAAGATGAGAAATTGTCTCTTCGTGCTCGCCACATAAAGTACAATTTGGGGAATCTGCTATTTTCCACTTGGAGAGTTTGTCATTTGTGGCCAAATAGTTGTGGAGGATTTTAAACTGGAAAGCACGCAGATTTGAAGAGAGTGAACATCTAAAGGCCAATGAATAGACCAATTTGCAGTCTTCCTCTGTCAAATTATATTTAGCCATAATTTTGGGTTTGGAAGAAGGTGGCCGAGATATTTTATTGACAAGCCTGCAGTACAATTTTTTAGACGTTAAAGAATTCAGAGACACACAAGTGTTATCTATATATACCTTGTCCCTCTCTAATCCCAAGTATTTAGCATTGAACGCAAGATAAAGTGATAGCGCTGATGAATTCCATAAATGTTTTTCCAGTAGTCCCAAGTGTGGAAATTTCCTTGGTTATCTAATAAATCTATAACTCTGTGAATTCCTTTGTCAACAAGTGCTTTACAGTATATGGGTTTTTGACCAATAAGAATGTGCCGGTTGTTCCAAATAACCTGGTTGGCAATTTGTTCAGGAGACGGCTCAAAATTGGTGAGATTTGACCATTGTAGAAAGATCTCCCTGTAAAAAGGGTGTATCTTAAGAGTATTGATACAACACGCATCAAAATTACAATACATTAGGTAATTCCCTCCTACTTCACTCATAAAATGTGACAATATCTCCTTCCAACCGGAAGTTTGAATAGAGCAAAATCTTTTGATCCATTTGAATTTCTGGGCCAAAATAAATGACTCAATGTGGATCATATTTAGTCCACAACTGTCTATGTCTAAGATGAGAGCATCCCGTTTAACCCTATCTTTACCTTTCCAAATAAAATTAAATACAATCTCTTTTATTTCTTTGATAATATTCCTTGGAGTCGGTATCATTGTTGCGATATAAATGAATTGTGACAGACCAAATGTTTTCAAAATTTGAATTTTACCAATGATGGAAAGCCCTCTTTGGGACCAAAGTGTGCAAAGTTGCTTTAGCTAATCTAGAGGTGAAGTTTTCTTGTGTAGCTTTGGTGTAATATATGACATAAATACCCCAAGTATTTTAACACCATCTAAAAAATTTATATCAGCTCTTTCCATCGTAGAATTGCAAATACTACCTATCCAAAGCGCTTCTGTTTTTGCCCGATTCAAAACCAGACTAGAGCATTTGCTGAACCTATCTATTGTATATAGAAGATGATCAACTGAATTCAAAGAACTTAAGACAACTGACATATCGTCAGCAAACATAGCAAGCTTGATAGGTCAACCATGATACCTTATATATCTGGGTTGTTCCGTATTGAGATTGCTAGAAGCTCCAGAGTTATTATAAATAAGTAGGGGGATAGGGGGTCACCCTGTCTGACTCCCCTTGTAACCGGAAAATAACCTGTTGTTGACCCAAAGTTCATGACACTGGCTGAAATATTATTGTAAAACATTTTGACCCAATTTATAATATCAGTACCGAAATTGAATGTTTCTAGGGCCTTAAACATGAAGTTGTGGTCTATAGAATCAAATGCCTTTTGGAAGTCGAGGGCTAAAATAATCCCTGGGATGTTTTTAACTTTAGTATAGTGCATAATATCGGCAATTGTACGGACAGCATCACCAATATAGCGGCCTTTCACAAATGCACATTGGTCTGTGTGAATTATTGACGGCAATACTTTAGAATTGCTTTTAAAACTAGTTCATTGAAACCTGTCATGCTGGCAAAAAGAATTTGCTGGTAAGTCTATTGCAAATATCAACATAACCGTAGAGGGCGCTCTCTACGCTCCCCAAAGGAGGAGGGGGGCGTAGAGCGCGCTCTCGAGCGACGGATCTTTCAGTCTACCGTTGACGGTACACTTTCAGCAGAGAGTTTCAGAATCAGATTTCGCAGTGAGCTGATTTCAGCACTTTGATGAGAAGTCTTTTCAGTTCTGCATGTTGGATCAAGTTTTTTTAACCCATCACCTGCCTGCCATTTTACTCATCCACCTGCCGATATTCCCCAAATATCCTCCACCCTAAAAATCAAATGGTTTTCCCCAACTAGGTAAACAGGAAAATAACCCAATGTTAGCAATCGCTCAATACATATACAGAATATGAGTTTTATCGATGAGAATTAAATTGAAAGATTTGTTGTTTTGATGTTACAAGTCATTTTCCCGATTGATACAGAATGCTTGCAACAGTTCGTAAAATGTGTACCAACATTTTTCGATATTTTTTAACATTGCTTGTTTCTCATAATTATTCAGCATCTTGGAGCTTCTGCAGCACAGAGCCCGGCTATACCAATATTTGATGCTGCTCTTGGTATCATACATGACACCAGTAATGGTATGTGTTACGGACATGATACTTTGACTCTACTGTGAGTCAGCGCACATACATACTCACATTCATACGCCCCCCCCCCCCCACGCACACACACACGGAGTAATATCCATGAATGAACCACATTTCTCTGATTATGATCGATCGTTTACAATGTACATAGTTCAAAACCAACTGTCGTTATAGCTACTACAACATATGTTGAGAATTTCCTGCAGCAATCGATACGATCATTTGCAACTTTTAGTTTCTCATTTTGATTACCTCTTTCATTTCAGAGAACTTTCACGAAACCATGAGACGGTATATGTTGCCGGCTCACAGAAAACTCATCGAAGATCTAAGAAAAGGGCCGTCTACTAAAACATTTGGTAAGCACAGCAATGAAGTGCCCTATTGATGTGACACTTGCAAGCTCAAGTCTTGCAACATTTGGTGTACCTATATTCCGGTTATTTTGACCCTTGCTTGTCTCCGTTGAATTTGATTTCACGCTTTAATTTGCCCTCGTCCACGCTTCAACAATGCGATCTGTGTTACTCTCTTTTTGTGTTTTAGGGAATGTTCAGAATGCTTGCACTTTCCAATTTATATCAAATGTCAGGAGAATTTTTAAATGTGCTCCCTCGTTATGAATATCATTATGTAAAGGCTCCCTAATGAAGCTGAAGCGGCTATTGTTGTTGCATCATATCATGTCTTTTTACTAAATTCTTTGAGTAACAGGGGAGGGTCACTTATTTTCATGCACGGATAAGGGGGAGGATCACTAATTTTTGTGCAAGAACTTTGAAGGGTCACTATTTTTGATGCAGCGGTGTTTCGAAAAACACCGCCCCCCCCCCCCCCCCCCCCCCCGGTAATTTCTGTCCAGTTCATAATCAGATTGAAGTCGTTGCTGTGGTGAGTTACTGACAGTTTTGAAATGCTCCTGGAAAAAAAACACTTGCACTTCTTATGGCCTTCATTACTGACCTAGTGTTCTGACTAAATCCCGAGGATGAATATATAAATTTTGCAGGGAGTCGAAATCTCAATCTCGGATACGTCAAAGGACTTCACCTCAGGCGCAAGCAAAATCATACCATTTTTCGTGAAAACCAACCTGATTATCACGATGAAAACCGGAAAATCGGGATAAAAATTGGGTTAAAAAACACCAGAATCGATGGATTTTCGTGTGACCAGGTTTTTCCGTTATTCCATGACAGCTTCGGGTGGAAGCTGGCGCATTCCAAGAAAGGATTGTGCTCGTAATTTACTGTCGTTCGCATGATACCTGTCGTGACGAAATCTTCCAAAAGCTAGGGTTCAAAATATTATTTCTTTTCTCTTGTCACGTGCAAAGTAAACTCCATGGTACCGAGCCCATGCCAGTCAAAAAACCTCACAGTAATATAGTCGTAGTACATATAGCTTGCGCTTAAACCAAGGAACTACTGGACGCATCACACATAGAACGATCCAAGTTCAAACAAGATCACGTGAATCTTGTCTATTATCACATGACGCATTTTCACATCAGCGGACAAGCCGTCAGCGATGCATTGTACTGGTAGAAAAACATTTGATCAAAAATGTGGAAATTGTCTTGTAGTGCAGCCATCCTGCGCGACAAGACCCCATTTTGTGCAGCAGTTCAATACGGTAGATGTGTGGAACATTGCTGAGAAACTGGATGATCTAGACGAAAATTGCATTTCACGGCAATTTATAAGTTCGTTTTGTTCTCTAGAATAATATATCTTGTTCACATTTGACAGTTGACAAGTGTTCTAACGAGAAAACTACGAAGGCATATGATGACTGTCTACAAGCTGTGGCGGATTTTAGATCCTCTCATCTCAAAATAGTTGCGAGGTAAGTTAAAAGAGTGTTCCAAAATATGCCTTAATTGTCTATTACATTTCGGGCGAAATGCATTGTCTCCCACAAGAATATCAATAACATTTCACCTATCTATACTGCCTGTACAACCTACACCTATCTGCCTGCCTACCCACCAACCTATCTATACTGCCTGTACAACCTATACCTATCTGCCTGCCTACCCACCAATACTTACTAATTCTGACCCACACAATATCTTCACGACTTCTCCGTCCGCCCAACCATTCACTCAAACACCATCCATATATAGCTCCATCCATCACCACATACTGCACCCAATTGTGTATCAGTATCTCTGAATGCATCATTAAACACTGTAACCGTTTAGGGAGCCGTCATTATTTACGGCCTGGGGGGGTCGGAGGAATTGCTTTCGAAACTCCAAAATTTCGAGTAACCCCCCTGCCAACCATGACGTGTTTGAGTAACCCCCCCCCCTCTCTGCTACAGAAAATTTGAGTGACCCCCCTCCCCCCAAAAAAATTGGGAAAGTTAAATATCTATACAGTAAAATGGATTGCTGCTGCGACAGGCCCTGTACAGACCCTGATTAAACCCTGTGGTATAGGTCTTTGTCGGAAGGAGGTTCCAATTGCTGTGGCAGGGGCTGATGTACAGGTCTGTATCCAGTGCTCTGGTGACATGCAGTTATTCTGTAGGATTTTTTTTCAAGAGGGGGAAGATGTGGTGCGAAAGCACCACAAGAGACCGCATAAGCGGTCGCGGGGGAGGTCAGGAGGGGGGTGTCCCCCCTCCTGCCATTGGAGCTTTTGAAAAATAGAGATTAAAATGGTGTTATTTGGTGGCACTTGGGGAGTATTTTTTTCGTGTAAAAAACTCAAAGGAAAATAAATCTGAGACAGTATTCCAAAACTTATATTTCAGTTCACTGATTTCAACTATATTTTTTGAAACCGAAAAAATAGCGACAGACATACATTTATTCACATTTATTTTTTATTATTATTTTCCTGCAATAAAAGATGGGTTTGTTGTCAAGGCATTCAACTGGTTTTAAACTTTATAGCATCAGAATGAGCTTGCTTTACACATTCTCCCCTATCGGTAACCTATATAATGTAGAATATAGAAAGCAGACGTTTCTCATTAATGATCAGGCAAGTATATCAATCTTTAATCAGGAAATACTGAAAAAGGTACTCAGTACTAGCCTCTAACATAAGGCTTGCCACGTCGAATAGCTGATCATTCTCGTCTGAAGATCACAATAACGTGAAACACATAGTGTAATGAGATTTTAGTTTCTACTTGAAACCACCTGTATTATGATATATATATATATATATATATATATATATATATATATATATATTATGTTGTGTGTGTGTGTGTACACAAATACCGGGTATGAATATACATATCTTTACTATTATTGTTGTATTAATTCGTAACTCCACTAAATGCTTCAATACATGTCAACAAAATTGAGTAGCCCCTCCCCCTTTCTTGTTCTCCACTTTTGAGCAACCCCCCCTTGTAGCTTTCGATTTTTTGAGTGACCCCCCCCTTCAGATTCCTCCGACCCCCCAGGCCATAAATAATGACGGCTCCCTTATACGCCACGGATGCTACGTCTATTTGACTATCTTGTTTTCAGATTCATAACGATTCCGTTACGAAAAGACGAAAGGAAAACCGAGGATGCAGTCGCTAAGGGTACTGGCGGCTCAGGTACGACGTATTTTGTAAATCGTCTAACATGCGCATTATCTTGTCATACCTACTCGCTAATATGGGCGTATACAAAATGTATGTACTCTAAGAGTTTTCACTGATGTTGTGCTGTGGTCGGCAGTGTAGCTGCCACAGCCAAATCTTATATTCAGGCACACCAGTCCCAGCGTGTTGCACACCCTGTATCCTCTATAGAATTTCAAAAAAAAAAAACCGGAAAAGACGTGCGTGAGTGTTTTGGACCGTATGTTTAGGTTTAATACCACAGTCTTCGATAAGTCAGTGATATTTATATTGCGTGTCTGTAATACTCATTCACCGGAGAAAACTGAAGACAAATGTTTTACACCATTCTAAAAATCTTCTAAGCTCTGGACGGACAACGTCCATTTATTTCTATGATCAGTATTAGATACTTATCATTCAGATATTAGATACCGATGTTTATGGTTTGTTTCTGCAGATGTTTTAAAATATCTGAAATCGACCAGGTCAGCCACAACAGACACAATGTTTAAGACCAAGACGAACAGTACCTGAGGGAGAGAAGCTGTTTTTGGAATGAAATTAAGTCCAAATTTCAAATGTCGCATTTCAAATGTCAAATATACTTTCGGAGTACGCGAAGCCGGAATATTTTTTCCAAGAATTCCACATTCCAATGTCACTTCATTCGATATTGTTTTGCGTAACAATGGGGAGGCTTCAAATTTGATCACAGTGGTTGCTCAACCAATTTTTGTGACCGCACTTTAGTGATGGACTTTACGGTAATCTTTATCGTCACGACGCCCCTTAATGTTAGCTTTTGCGAATGTAAACATTTATTAGAAATAATGTATCTGAAGCGATCACTATTAATATGCAAGTAATCTTCACGTTCTCTATGACCCGACCTGACTTGACCTGACCTGAAAGACGCATCGTTCTCCATCAGAGTTGAAATCTCAATTACTACATATAAAGCTTACAGTTTCAAAGCGTTAATGACTTCAAGAAGGACTCCCTCTACAATATTCTTGAGTATGATTTCTATGATATACCATTAAAAATTCATTTCATGTATGTTAAAAAACTGTAGAAATAATTCAAGAATAAATAACTACAATCCTACTGTGCTGCCATCAACGTTTCAGTTTGTGAACATAGCTAATGACTGTCATGACCAATATGACAAAGTGGATTTTCGGTAATAAAGTAAATAAAATCTAAGTTGTATTGTTTATATTTTTGTAAGGTGACAAAAAACCAAGGTCAAAGTGCGGCGTGGGAAGGACTACCTATTACTAACAAACCCACTTTCCTCGGACCTCGGCTTCTTACCTGTTGTATTCATTCCGTATATGAACCATCATGCTAGGGGTAAAAATCTTCCTGCGGTGAGAATTCTAGGCTCTCTGCCAAGTTGTAAATTTTGTCATTTCACAGTCAACGCTTCAAAATACTCGCCAGTTCTCGACAGTAGTTTTTAGTAATAAATGTTGAATATTTTCCTGTCGTCCAAGTTGATATTTGTGGTCACTTATACCGATAAATTTCCGAAATCGTACAGACACTAACAAAAACGACTTTTTATCAAAATTTGAATGATAATTGGCAGGCTATGTCGAGTGCTTGATCCCGCCAATCTTTTAACGACCTCATGGAAATAAACACCCCTTTGAAGGTGTCCTAGTACTGCTTTGTTTTCACGGTCCCATGCCCTTAAGCACAACAATAGCGGAACTTAGGGCGTGCCCTGACTTGTTTATTCAAGCTCTAGATGGCGTCCCAAGAGCTTCTAATATCAGACGGAATTATCGAATGAACTCAGTGAGAGCGAGCACTAGGTTTTCCGAAATACTTACACTTATGCATGTGAAGCAATGAATAAACAGTTGCTGACTCCGGCCTTGTTAGTTGCTCCGGACTCACCGTATATATGAACATAACACCGAGCGAAAAACTTAAGTTAGCAACCGCTACTGTTTACTCAGTCAGCAATATTCGTTGACAACAAATCTTGCGCAAACACCAACCCTTCATAACATTTAGACAGAGTGGTTGCATTGTTGAATGTTTTTTTCAGCATTGTCACATCTAGGGCGAATGTCAAACAGCAGTTCTTCAGCTCCGACTTAACATTTTTGTGCCAGTATCATGAAGATTTTCTTTGAGCTGCTAATCGATTGAATGCACCCACAGTGCAGACAGACACTGTATTCTCAGATCTACCGGCACTGATGTTACGTATATTTGTCATTTTGTTTTAAATTGATAATTCGTAATGTGTTTTGTGGCAATGAAATATAAAGTCGAGTTTCATGGCTTTACATTTAGCACCTAGGGCTTGTATATTTTCTTCCCCTTTAACTTTCACTAAGAAATTCACTCTGAAGTACGTCTGGTAAAAAATACCATGTCAACAACGTCAGTGCTTGTTATAAGCTGTGTTGTCGATATTCCAGTCCTTTACAAGTAAAATCATGCACTTAGGACGGGTGCCGGATGGATGGATGGATGAATGAATAAACGAATGAATGAATGAATGAATGAATGATTGAATACATAAGTTTATATTTCCAGGCTCTTTTTGCATGTAAGCATCACGTTGGTCATGTAAAGATGCGTGTACACAGCTGCTCGGGATAGTTTTGCCGTGACTTCTTCAAATTGTGACGAAAAAAGTAATAATAATTCATGATATTAAAGTAATGTTTTGTCACAAATATCGGTAAATGTCAGGTAATTTGCTTTCCTATTACCAAAATCTGCACGATGATCCCCAATTTTTATTATTTATTTGGTATTAGAATGGTTGAAAGTTTCACCGAGGAAAGTTTGAGCAAAAGTTTGAGTCTTTCACTTTTGAGGCGTGTACTACCTTTGTCGGAACCATTTGAAACATTTGAAATATTTATTTATTTCACATTACCCATTTACATGCTCAAATCGAGGTATAATTATCCAATAAGGCTGTAATTTCCCACTGGGTTTTACTTATATACACGAAATTAAAATCAAATAAGATGGTAAAATATCAATGAATTTAAAAGCCAACAAAACATAACAAAATAACAAAGCATAAAAGAATCAAACTTCATATTATCCCTAAATGTCTGTATTATCCGTAATAAAATACTTCAGTCGAGCTTTAAAAATTTCAAGATTATGGCTACAAGGAACATCATTGGGTAGCGAATTACAGAAACTTGAAGCACGCATAGAAAACGTCTTCTGGCCTGTTTGTGTACGGAGTAGAGGGAGTAGCACTTTACGTGTAGAGGCAGAGCGTGTCTGGTATCCATGAACATTATTTAACGGTATACTGTCACCTGTTCCAATTTTGCCACAATTACCATGGAAAGAGAAAATCTAACCAATCACAGATTTTAAGCGGGTGGCCGCTTTTTGAAACAGCACCCTCACATGGGTATTTTGAATACCAAGGAACGCTCCCTTGACCATATATGGGCATATTTAGATTACAGGTGACTGTATACCTTTAATGGTACAATTTTCTCAGAGAGCTACGTTTGCGTAGTATTCAGAAGACATCTGTAGACTAAAATACATGTGAAATAAAAAATGCGGATAACAGAAAAAACACTGGCTGCTTCAATGAGTGAATTGGTCGAGGTAGATCAACATTGAGAAGAACTCATTGCTCCGTCTTGTACTCTCTCATATTTTTTTACAATTGTATTTCCCAAAACTACACAACAGTAATCAATAGCTGACTGAATTAAACCGTAATACAGAACTTTTATGAGGTGACATGGAATGAATCTAAAAAATCTTACTCAAAGTAAGACATAAATTGTCAAAATGTTTGTCCAAACCAATAATATTGCCTCATGTAACACCTAAAATCTACTCAAATGAAACACTACAGATATTACTCAAATCAATGGCAATGTCAAGTCTATAGCCCATAGTGTCAGCATATTTTAGTTTTTGACGACACCCAACCAACATGGCTTTCGATTTGCCTTCATTGATGACCATGCCATTGTTAATTACCCAATCGTTAACTGAAGTGGCGTCGTTTTGGAGCGACTGATTAACATTGACAAGTGAAATACCAGACGTATTAAAGGAGAGTCTCGTCATCAGCATACATGTCATGGTTCAGGCAATTTTAACTCACTTGCACAAAAAGGTATGCACTCTCAACATTTTGATGCTGATTTTGAAGCAAAAATTAAGAGGAGACTATTTAGTAGTTTTGAGTTCTATAGTAATGAACTTCTTGACTCTAAAATTTCTACCAGTGAAGTGTTAACTGCTATTAGATCCTTGAAATCAGACAAATCCTGTGCTGATGATGGAATTTTAAATGAAATGATTAAGAGCGTCTCAGCTATTTTAATCCAAGCTCTACTCATCTTTAATGCTGTTTTGAGTTGTGAGTTATTTCCAACTTTGTGGGCCGAAGGGTATATAGCGCCTGTCTACAAATCTTGACCAGAAGATGACCTCTCATACAAATTACAGAGGTATTACTATCCGTAGCAGCAGTGCAGGAAAACTTTTTTTAACGAGAGCTAACAGTTTTATTCAAAGCAAAATTTGCATCAGCGAATAAATTGGTTGTCAAAAAGGATGTCGTAAATCAGATCACATTTTTGTTTTAAAATCTGTGATTGTTACAAACGTCAAGGTAGCTTCAAGCATTTGTTTACATGCTTTGTAGATTTACAGAAAGCTTTTGACAGTGTCTGGCATTTAGAGTTGTTTTATAAATTATTAAAACAAGGTAAGTTTTTGAATATTGTAAAGTGCATGTATGATAATGTCAAGTCATTTATCAAGTTATCATCTGGTTATACCAATTCATTTCGTTCACATGTTGGTACTAGGCAAGGTTGTAATCTCAGTCCCACTTTATTTAATTTATTTTTTAAATGATTTGCCAACTTTATTTCATAACAAATGTATTGATACTCCTGTTTTGCTTGATAAAAACTGCCAATTCTTATGTTTGTAGATGATATTGTATTGTTATCAATCTCACAGCATGGTTTGCAGCACTCACTCAAGTTGCTTGAATCCGTTTGCAATAAGTGACCTTTATCATTAAGTTTCAAGAAAACAAAAAAGATTATGGTCTTCAATGCAAACTTTAATCCACATAAATATAATGTTTACATTTACGATAAGAGACTAGATATTGTTTCCTCGTATACTTACTTGGGTATCACTTTTATCCCATCTGGAAATTTTAAAAAAGGAAGGCTTTCTGCGTTCTTTATTTGCTTTTATGTAAACCTTTAAACTCTCAAAGTGGGACACCAGTGGCGGTACAACTGCCTCTTTTTGACCCTCTCTAGTCAAACCAGTGTTATTGTATGGATCAGAGGTTTTAGAGGGGGGATGCTTATTTAGAAAGGTAAGTTAAAAAAGGTTTGGTCATTACTTTCTGAACCCTGAAGGTGAATTTTAGATTGTGTAGATGAAGGCATGAAGACACATTCTTAGTGTCAATAAACGTGCATACAGCCATGCCTGTTTAGGAAAACGTGGGCGTCTTCCACTTTTGCTGTGCACTATCGTTAACGTGATTAAATATTGGGTTGTTTAGAAAGCCTTAAAAATAATAGTTTCCTTGCTGCAGCGTTTGAACTTGAAAACACAAATTGCATGAGATGGTCTATCTACATTTTTTGACTTTGTTAAATCAGTGTTTGCATTCTGTGGTCGTTCGCACTTAATGGGAATAAAGAATTATAAATTGTCTACTGAGTTACTAGGGAGTAAAAATCCCTTGAAAGCAAGGTTGTTGATCTCTGGAAGAAAGCCGTAGAAAGTAATGAAAAACTAAATATTTATTGTAAGATTAAAACCGTTTTCAAATATGAGAAGTATCTGTCTCTTGTTAAAAAATCCCTTTGATCGAAGAGTAGCATACAAGAACAAGAATTTCAAATCATATTTTCTTAGTTGAAGTCGATCGTTATAAGAATATTCTTAGACACCATAGACTTCGTACTTTATGCAAAAGTGATGTTGGAGATGAATTTCATTGTATTATGATTTGTCAAAGCACACCAGCACAAGGTCTGATACCTACTGTCATTCTGTTTTTGATATTCAGGCTCATTTAAAACATTTTGACAAGATGTCCTTCTTCAAATACATGTCTTGTTCCGATGATTATTTTGTGCATTTCACTGCAAAGTTCTTTAATGAGCTGTAGAAAGTCTATAAAAAGTAATTTTGAGATGACTTATTTCATCTTTCTTGTGAATTTTTTCAAGCTTTTAATTCAAGTTTGTTCTGTATTCCATTTTATGCCAATGTCATGCATGTGTACACGGCTAAATAAATAAATAAATAAATAAATATATAAATAAATTAATTAATTAATTAATAAATTAATAAATTAATAAATAAATAAATAGTTTCTTGGTTAGAATTACACAAAGTCAGTGGTAAATCATTAATACAGATCCCTGAGGCACACCAACAGTTACTTTTTCAACGTCAGATATATATCTTATTCATATCTTACTTATGTGACAAACGACTTGAGAACGAGAGTAACAATGTATGTGTATCAAAATGAGTGCTTATTGGATTTTAATTTTGTGCTGCCAGTTTAGCTGCTTTATATAAACACTTGGTACTTGAATGAGATTTCCAGTCATTCAAATATCAGTAGTTACATCAATAGTGGACGTGATAATGACAAAGATTATCATGAGTTTCATTCACTTAACGCATCATGCTTGGATTCAATATGAAATCAAATAAATTTTTAGGCTGAATGGGCAATTTGGGAGGACCTTCAATTTTTCTTACCATGCAGGAAGATTTCAAGTTCAGGATGGGGTGCTCGAAGGGGACCCTAAAATTTTTATGTCAGTTTTTTTTATTTTATGAAATGGTACGAAATAATAATACAATAATAATAATAATACAGTCGCCAGTTGTCGTTGTCAACTTTATTTGCGATTTACAAGTGCGCCCTCTATTTCAGAAGAAAGGGGATGTACACGCGTATATTTTTCTCCAAGTTTCGGGTGATTGTAAACACTTCTTTAACAAATCACGAAACTGATAGTTCATCATTAAATTCTCATTATAAACTTCAAAAGTACACCAATGATGTCTGAAGATCGAGGTCAACGGGCACAGGGCTGCATCAATAATGGCTTTCCTAGGGAGTCAAAGGGTCAAAGTTGAGGCACTCGCAGAGCGAACGATCCAAAGATGTCGGAGGTGGAGATCTGCAAGTTAGCGTACGATGGCCATTTCGAAATCTTTAAGCGGAAAATCGAAGCAGACAAGAATCTTGCAACAAAGAAAGATCAGGTAGCGTACATAAAGAGCGAAATTATGCATGCAACGTGTACTTGCATAGTGTGAAACTTCCTTCATAAACACTGAACAAGATGACTCTGCAGAATTTGAACAGTGCACATCAAACACACGTGTCTTTGTTTACAATTATTCTTCGCAATCAGTTTCTCGAAAATATCATCTCTGTAACTTTCTTTGATTCTATTCATCATTTTATATTGTAATTCACACTTTACGTGTTCACAAATGTTTGTACCCCTTTTTCGCTATTGGTTCAGTCACAGGTGCACAGTTCCTCATTGTGAGTAAACTGCCAATGACTGACTGTCTTCGGCAGTGGAATTTTAGCTATTGTCAAAGTTCTGTAAACTTTGTTTGGGGATAAATGTTGGGAAAAGCATGTATCTGTGTTACTGTACATATGGATTCAAAGCAAAGCGGTCTAAACTTGAATAACGATAAAACAAGCAAATGTTTGAACTTAAACTTCAGCAACAAATGTATCCTGAATATAAATGAATATGTAGTGAAAAAATTAATCTCTGAAGTTTCTTGGCGCAAAGGTGTACTTTCATCATTGTTTTATGTCTGTCTGTATTTCAGAGCAGTCGTATGCCATTGCATTGGGCGGCTGCAGCAGGACACAAAGAAATCGTAGACTATCTGCTAAATTTAGGAGTACCTGTGAACGAAGGGGATGATGTAAGTCCATGAAAACTTGTGCATATAGTTGTAATATCAAAGTGCCTACTTAAACTGTAGGCAAGGTATTTGTGATGATGGAAAGTTCTCTTAACTTCCCCGGATTGACTCCAATATGATTTATATATGTAAAGTAGCATGTGTAAAAGAGTAATTTATTCAGATGATGTGGAGGCCTGCATGGACAGATCTGGTTATTGGGTGTTCAGAACAAGCACATGATATTGTTTTCAAAGATTTGATCTATATCCAGGAGTAAGTATACCATTTATTTATTTATTTTTACCCAGAATTATACTTTTTACTGTCTAGTCTTGCACACAGTATCCAACCAAAGCATGTCAAATTTTTTTGAAGAGATTTTTTTTGTATATTCTTTTTTCTGTTTTTGTCTAAATCCCTCCCATGTCATAATGGTCCATCCCTGAGAGGGCGCACCATATGATGTCCAATTTTGCTCATATATACACACAGGCACAGTCCCTGGTTGAAAATAGTCCAGCAGTCTATGGTGACTTATTATTAGAGCAGTTGAATTGATTACAGTAATGGTAAGATATCTTTTTCACAATGTCTCTTTTCACAGTCTGAGTGGACACCCCTCCACATTGCAGCATCAGCAGGGAGACAGGAGATAGTTATAGCTCTGCTCGGCAAGAATGCTCTCGTGAATGTCACCAACCAAACTGGACAGACACCACTGCATTATGCTGCATCAAGGAACAGAATTGAGGTAAGTGAAGAGCGTCATTGACATCATCATGTTTGTCAGTCGTGTATTTGAAGAGTTAGTAAATGGATCAGAATTTAGGATATGATGATATTGCCACTGGTCAACAGCCATAATCTTCAGCAACTGCCATGGATAGAACAGATGACAAAATATGACAGTGCATCTGACAGAATAGAAATACATGCTAATATCTATAGCCGTCAAAAACTGTTCGTCTCATTCTTGGCCCATATGGTAGATGCAGGTATGTGTGCTTGTACAATACACATGATGCTTTTAATGTCAACAACACTATTTAATATTACAAGTACAATGACAGCACTTGGTGTTTTCAAAGGTTGGATCAGGAATAGAATACTTAATATCAAAGCAATTTATGTGATTCTGACAGAGTTTGATGTGTGCTGTAATTGAAGGTGACAGAAACGTTACTGGGACATGGAGCAGACGTCCACTGCTATGACCGGCTGAGTGCCACACCGCTACACAGGGCAGCATCACAGGGCAATCGTAAGATAGTACAGCTGTTGTTAGAGCAACACGCACCAGTGGAGGCACAAGACATTGAGGGAAACACCCCACTGTGAGTCCATTCTTCAAGTTTGATCAGTAATTTTATAGGAACTGCAGTGTAAGCTGTAGGGATTTTGTCAAAACCTGCCAAGTGTCGTTCATAACAACATGAAAAATCACCTTGTTTCAATTTGTTTAATCCCTTCATTACCTTGAACTCTTGGGTGCCAAGAAGGCTTTACCACATTGCAAAGGTCACCTAAAGGAGACAATAATTGTCACTTTGTTTCTCCACTATTTTGAAAGTGAAATCTAAATATGCAATACCTCTTTCGACAAGTCCATGCAAAAAAGAGTTTTTACTCAAAACAGACAAGAAGACAGATTCTGGTTGAGGATCATGCATAGGAAGACTGTGTAAGTCCACAGGTCCACGGAACGTTTCGTAGATCGTCGTCGGATGGAAAGTGACTGACACTGTGAGGCCGAAGGCCGAACCTCGGTACTGTATAAGAATACCAAGGTATGTCAAGGAAAAATCAACCGGTGGCCCGAAACAAACGAAATAAAGCATCTACCTCAAAAAAAATTACATCGACCGGTCGGAAATACCTTCAAACTTTCAAATCTTTACTCTGGTTACAGAATTCTTTCAAATCTGCCAGTTATGGGCGATAATTGACTGTCCGGCGAATACTCGCACTTGCATTGCCACTCCGCCATTTTGAATAGCTTTTTTACTCCCAAAAGCCTTTGCGAGTGGACGAGTGACCCCGTGAAGAGTTTGTTTACAAATGTCAGATGGCGGGATTTGAACATCACGCTGCCGAGGCAATGGTTTGCGTTGATTGCCTTGTTGCCAGATAGCTGAAGTTGTATTCACTGACAGTATGAAATTTACCTAACGGTTAACGGTTGAATTTAGCGGTTGTGGGGTCACGGGGTCACTCGTCCACTCGCAAAGGCTATTCAAAATGGTGGAGTGGCAATGCAAGTGCGAGCCGGACAGTCAATTATCGCTCATAACTGGCAGATTTGAAAGAATTCTGTAACCAGAGTAAAGATTTGAAAGTTTGAAGGTATTTCCGACCGGTCGATGTAATTTTTTTGAGGTAGATGCTTTATTTCGTTTGTTTCGGGCCACCGGTCGATTTTTCCGTGACATACCTTGTATTCTTATACAGTACCGAGGTTCGGCCTTCGGCCTCACAGTGTCAGTCACTTTCCATCCGACGACGATCTACGAAACGTTCCGTGGACCTGTGTATAAGTCGGTTGTAAAATTTTGGTTGGCAGTGTGTACAATCAAGTACCTCTAATTTAACACTGAAATAGTTTAACAGGTACATGCAAGTGAATTAATAGACAGAATCAATTTGAAAAAAAAAATGATTATGAGAAGAAGATACGCTTATCATAAAGTCCACTTCATGTATGTTTTCACTGGTGCAGACATTTGGCGTGTGATGAAAATAGAACAGAGGTTGTCAAACTGCTTCTGGGAGCTGATGCAAGTTTACACACAATGAACAAGGTGAGTTTTCAGTGTTCTAGGTGCTTAGATTCCAATGGTGAGTGCTTGGCCCAATCATTTTCCTGCTCTGCTGCAACAAGAAGCACCCCTTCACATGAGGCGCCCTTCCTGATCAGGTGTGGCTGGCAAATTGCATCTCATTAAAGATTGAATTTTCAGATAGCTTTATGATTTTTAGCACAATGATTTCCATGTACAATACTTTTAAAAAGCAAAGTTATTTTGGCAAATTTCTGTGAGTTTCACTGTTTATTTACAGCAGCAGAATCAGACTGGGCATAGGTACTTTCCTCTGACCAGCAGTGTGATTCCATCAATACCTGGGATTAGTTTTAAATAGCGCCCTCAACGTTCACAGTACACGGTGATCCTACCTATTAAAATTCTTAATAATTTATCAATCTGGATGTTTTATCCAAAACTTTAAATCATTGAATAATATGTCGAATGCCCTTACTGAATTACATTTAACTTTCCAAGGTACAGATTACTTCTGAATCGTGGCTGTACCTTTTCCCCGAAAATTTAATTTTACAGCCGCAGTTACAGGACAAATCATTGATTAGTCCTCAGACATAACATAGCCAGAGTTGGATCATGGTGATGTCTATTTCTGTCTGTTTTCACAGGATGACAAAACACCTCTCGACCTTGCACCTGATGACCTGCGGAAAATGCTGATGAAGTTCATCCAAGGTTGAGAAGACCACTATCAAGGACATGAGTGCAAACCTACGGAAGAGCTATCAATATGGATGTGGAAAAACTGTGTGTGTGAACAACTGTTGCAGAACAATGTAAATTTGTGCTGATATGAAGCATTTTCATTGTAAGGCTATACTGCTGTCAAAGCACAGAAAGAACATAGTGACAGTCATGTGTAAAATTATATCATATTAGAGGATCAATATCTCTGTACTTGCCCATTGATGTCTGCCTGCCATTATTCAGAGTATTTCGTATATTTTCAAGTATTTTTCAAGACATCAAAGTTCAATCCAGACAAATCTCCTGGGTTCATACCTTAGTATCAGTGTCAGCCAAAATTAATTTCCTAGGGTAGAAAGTGTCTGCAGCTACTTGACACAATTAGCAATAGGCACTCTGTGATAGTTTGTATTAATTCACCATAGTTAGGGTTGAGAAGTGAGATGAATTTATACAGTCAAAAAACCAAGTTGCCATGCAAGGAAACTGGAAACACAATCCGATTCTGCTGAACCCTTTTTCAGATTTAGCAAATGTTTCGTTTCAAATAAAAATCTGATTTTGTAAAATATATTGTCATCACCTGCTCAGGATGAAATAGAATTTGTCAGCTACCAAAGTTGATCTGCCCCATATAAGATCAGTGATTCCTGTTCATCCAGCTTGTTTTACAAGATAATGCTGATGTCTGCATGGAACAATGTGATGATGAGTGATAAGCCATATGTGTTGATAACAAATTTCTCTCATACTGCTAGGCTTTTCCAATATAAAATCTTTATTTTTTCACATTTTCTCTTTAAAACATCACTTGTTTACATAATGCAGACATGAAGACATTACTACAGCGTACAGTACATCTACACAAATGCATTTCACACCGTTTATACTGGATATTGTGAACATTGCAGTTTTTCAGTCTCTCTATGTCATGGAGGTTACAGTTACCGGTATAATTCAAACTCTAAAACATATGTGTCAACCTTTTCATCATCAAATATTAGTAAAAACCTATTGTTTTCTGCAGCAAAGTTTGAAACACTGTATTGGGGAATGGGTGTTAGGGAATTCAAGTCGTAGATGTAAGTCGTAGTAGCTACATCGTTACATCATTCCTCTTAAAATATCATTCAAATTTGAGCCTGGTTTTTAAACACCTGCAGACCACCAGCTGTTTCAGTGTTGCTATGTCTTCTCCGAGGGATACATCACCACACACATGATCTTAAATTTGAACTTTAAAGGACCAGAAGCTGTAACTTCGGATAATTTTTTTCACTGGTTCCATTTTGTATGCCCATGACAAATTCTTGTTCTACTCCCAAAGGCATGCTGTAACATCTACTATTTAACTTGTCAACACAGCGTCTGTGCATGTAAAATGCATTGTTATTGTTTACATTTGAATTGTAGTCCAGATCAGAATTCACTTGTTGACAATAACAATTCAGTCTACACATATGTACATGCTGAGTTGACAAGCTGAATACTGTGTATATCAACATGCTTTGGGGAGTCATAGACCCTCAAGAAAAACAAGGGTCTATGGGGGAGTAGAACAAGAAACTGTAGTTGACATTAAAACCAAAAATAGTGAAAAATCTAAGTTAAAGCTACTGGCTCTGTAATTTTGTGACGGCAGAAGCATGTGAGTTAGTTGCTTTGTAACATTCAAAACAGTAAACTTTGCTGCATTGTCGTTTTCACTAAGCATACATGGTACCTGCTTTATAAATGAAACCCTACATTAATAGCCATGATTTGAGATACACACCCACAATAATTGTTCAATGAAATTTATTGCTATAGCTCTTGTATGATTTGAATGACAAGCAGACAAACATCTTTAAAGATGTTTGTCTGCACAATAAAGTTATAAAAGCCAATTTTCTTTTGTTAAAAAACTAAAAATTGAAAACATAATTGTGAAAAAAATACAGCTAAAGAAAATTTTCGGTAAATGGCAGTTGACACAGTTTTAAAAATGTTTCTGAAATAACCTTAAATTTACACTTAGGAAATCATTCTGTCAAATGACAAATCATAAGTAAGCCTGGACTGCCACCTTGTGAAGTTTGTATTGCCAACTCCTTTGTATAGAATAAGTCTTGTTCACACAGAAATAGCTTCATTTTGAAGTGTCAAGGTTCTCATGATATAACACAGACCATTCAGGAATCTTACTCCAGAGTCTATTATATTAAGAGCTAAACCTAAGATTTTTTCATTATCTACACACACAAATATATACATGACAAGTACAATCTTCAGCTTCTCTGTCTCTCTAGAGCACTCCTGATGGTTGATGATGGCAAGAGATGTGAAATTCTATCATTATACAAGTTATGACAAGATTTCTTAAGTACAACTGCTATAAAAGAAACCTATCTTATGAAATTGACAATGCTAATCTTGGAGACCTCCCACCCTCTACCACCCCTACATGTATCTTAATGTTTATATGCAAATGAGTTATACAATGGTATTTGTAACATACTGGAGAAAGAAAGAACATTATTGCAAAACATCTGACACACTGTTGCAATTTTCAATTGCCCTACGATCTAGATACAAACATATGTGTATGCAGCAGCACTCTTGGCTATCAAAGAATCAACACTTCCAACACTGGTATTTCTCTTCGGCCGCCATGTCTATAGAGCTAACTGTAGCGCACACAACTAAACCTAAACACTAACACAGATAGGCACTTAAATTCTGTCCATAGGTACAACTAAAAGTAATGCCATCATATCTAAAACATTGAGTTGGGCTGTAAAAATTAAAAAATATAAAAATTCCTTTTAAACTCTCACATCAAAGTTCTTCATGTCTGGGTTCTTCTGTGTCATTTTCACCTTTCCTGTTCTTCTTCTTAGATTTTGATTTCTTCTTTTTCTTCTTCTCCTCTTCATCGTCTTTATCAGAAGAATTGCCATCAACTCTCTCCATCCCAGTCCACACTTCTAACAGACACTCTGTGTGGGAAGGTGATAAATTATAACAAGGGTTTCTCTGATGTTGTAGAACCTGAGCTGTCAAATTCTTTGTACACTTGCTATAGAGTGACATGTGAAAAAATCAGCAATGTTTCATTGTACTATCTGGTTATGCTGGATGTAGCTACTCTGTGGCCCATCAATGACAGCCATGTTGCATTGTACACAGTGACATCATAGTGTACCACATGCTAGAGACACTCAAGAATTTTCTATGCACCAACAAAGCTATTTTGACACCAGACAACAGCACTTTAAAGAAATAAGAAAACAAAAGAGGTTGATTGGAAAGCTTCCAGGAGGTGTGGACTGACCAGAAAACAACTCTTTATTTTGGCTCTATCTATGGTTATGAGGACAATGGCTACTTTCAACCTAGCTTTCATCACAAAGGTTGTCCAGCTATGCAGGGAGATATTGAATATAGGCAATGAATGAATGCAAAAACACCTCATTATTGCCAAAGCTGCCAAAAATAGATGAATAATTAAGAAAAGGGTTTTCAAACTCAAGAGAATAATCCTTTTAATTAAATAATCTCTTGCCACTGTTTATTGCCATTCTTTAAAGTAACTTGGCAAAATTGTTAACACAGGTGTACAATCCAGTGCAGTATTGCAGCCACTATTGAATCTTCTATTTCATGAGCAAATTTCAAAACAAATGATAGAAAATCCCAAACGGTCAGTTTTTGAAATAACGTTTACAGTTTATAACACAAAAAACAATGAGATACCTTGTTCATCTTTCTTGAGAGCTCGATCTTCACAGATGTATTTCAAGAGAGGAGTGTCGTCTTGGTGATGGTAGTACCACTCCTCCAAGTCCTCTTCATGGTTTTCCATCAGTTGCTCACACTTTGAATGAAAGAGGCAGATAGAGACAACAGGAGATGCAGTGAGATAACAGTGTGCAGGGTGAGAGGAGGTACAATGGAAAAAAGTTGTGGTCTGGAATCAAATCGTGCAATATCATGATACACACAGGGTTCTTAGTTAATTACTTGCGAACTCCAAGCAACAACACAGCAACATTTCATTTTTTATAAGTACATGCCAAACAAGTGGTATAATTCTTGTTATACCACTCTCCGCCTCGTGCCCATTGTTCTAACCATGCTCTCTAATTTCCATAACTGAATATTTTATTATATCCACCTGGCTTTCTTTTGTTTAAAAAGTGTCCGATTTACAAGTTCTTTTGTTTAAAAGTGTCCGATTTACTAGTAAATCGGACAGTTCTTTTGTTAAAAACTGTCCGGTTTACTAGTAAATCGGACACTTTTAGACAAAAGTATTTGTAAAATTGACACTTTTAAACAAAATAAAGTCACGTGGCGACGAGTAAAAAAAAAACAATTGCGAGACATTATACCAGAAGAATTTATTTCACCAATAAGTACAGAGTAAAGACACTTTAAAAGAATCACCGGACTGAATTAATTTGCACGACTGTACATCTCAAAATCAATTCCAGGCAGGTCACCTTGAAATAACGGTATTGATTGCAAATATCACTTCTGTGTTAAGGTTATTGTTATCACGATCATTCGAAGCTGAAATTTAAGACTTCAAAGTCAGTTATCAACACTGAATGTAGAGGTTTCAGTCGCCCTTGGTAAAGTTAAATCTAGCGACAGGCAAACGCACACGCAGTACCACAGTCATTGTGGATCTACACGTATTTTTTGCACTTGCAGTTTCTGTTGCGCCTTTCTCTGACGTGGCTGTGTAGCTGGGTCTTCCAATTGTGGCCGTTAGCACTGGCGTGACAGGGGACTTTTCTTTTCCATCTTTGGCTTTGGTAGTTGAAGTGCACCGGATACAGCTTTCATTTGTACTTCATCCGCCATATCGATATACGTAGAGCGACTCGGCAATTGCGTGTATGCTGCTCAAAGTTTTCGACCCAAATGAGCAAAGCGTGACTCTTACGTCGATCTGCAAACACCTTTTCACTTCATTCAACCAACCAATCAATCAAACACAGTTCATACAATTCAAATCAAACCAGGTGCTCAACAACGTCATCGCACTACAATAGCAACACATGTCAACTTTGTTTTATCCAATCATGGGTTATTTTTTTAAACTTTCGTTCAACAAGGTGTTAAAACGCGTCAATGTTTTCCTGCCAAAGTATCAACTTGCACTGCACTAAAATTACAAATAAAAACTTTCGGCGTGCAAACAAGGCTCTAAAACTCGGCAAATTCGTGGTATAACACGGTCAGCGAACTCGTAGTCGGCGGTTTACGGAATTTAACAGTACAGTTTGCCATAAAACTCCTCGGCACTGCGGGCCTCGGAGTTTTCTGCGGGCCTCGGAGTTTTACTGGCAAACTTTACCGTTATATTCCGTAAACCGCCTCCTACTCGTCCGCTTACCTATAGTAAATGACCTTATCACCGCTGTTTTTTGTACATGGAGGAAGTTTAGAGTGAAGAGAATCTAAAGCAACTGTGTAGAATTGAACTCCTTGGCTTCAACTGGTCAATTTACTGTATCAGTCCTCAGTTTGAAGAAATTAAAATGAGTAATCAACATAATTCTTTTTTACCAATAACAGTAATATTCATACAAAACTTTTTTTTACTTTCCAATATTAAGACCTGAAAAATTTTCAAATCTCAGAAGCGTCTCAAAACTTACATATTTCTTCATGACTGTAATTTCTGCTGAAGGTAAATCCCACATATCGTATGGTATTCCAAGATCCACCTTAACTCCTTTATCAACCAATCCATGCAAAGTCTGGAAAGTTTCACTCATTCCCTTGGCAAATCTGGAAGCAATATTCCATAGAATTCACCCATTAGGATAAATGTGGATAAACCAATAAAATACATCAAGTACAAATGAAATTAATTCTTCAAGGCCAGATTTTTGTTTATGTTTCATATATAAAAGGGCAAGTAGCTGTGTTTTTTGATAATGTTTTTAACTATTTTTGTTTTTAATGTCAACTACAGCTTCTCCTCCTACTCTGTAAAGTATGTCTAAATAAACACCATTCAGCTTTACACCTCAGACTGTTCAAATGTAAATTGCATTGTTACTAGTATTGTTGACAAATGAGTACTGGTCTGGACAAGAATTCAAATATACCATAAACAATAACACTGTATTTTACATGCATAGACACTGACTTGACAAGCTTTAGTTGGTGTCTGGATGTGCTTTAAGGAGTAGAACAAGAACTTGTGATTAACAAAAAACAAAAACCGTGAAAAAATCACCAATGTTACAGCTATAGGATCTTAAGGTAGTATGCCCCTCGAAAGTTAAAAGACTGGAACTTTCACTCTAGGAATCTTTCAACTATTCACTTTCAAAATCAAGAACGGTCACCTTGCAAATGTTGGAACTAGACAAACAAATTACCCAAGATTTAATGAAATTTGAAATTCAAAATGGCTGCCATCCCTATATTAACTATATGGAGAAAAATAAGATTTTCGATTTTCAAAAAACAAAAATGGTGAAAATTTTCCTAGCTCAAAAGGGTTTCAAAATGAACCCCAAACAAGTGATAGATCAGAAAAGAATTGAAAAAGTTTGGGAGTCCAAATATCTATTCCCGAGGTGCGTTATATGATTGCGAATTTTCAAAAATTTTCAAGTTTCTTCCAGAAACACGACTGGATAAATAGTCGTTCCCATCACTAATCCCACTCTATTTACTGAAAGTAATTCCTTTAAAACATTGAGTAGGTTTAACTTTTGCAAACTTAACTTTTATATTTTTGCTCACTGCAGTAACTACAATATGGAAAATTTGGGAAATACCATTTTCAGATATTGCTTATGAATGGTATGATTGATAGCTGTACATGAAGGCAGGCTAGATTCCAAAGAAAACCTTATAATGTCTATGCTAAAGGGCTCAATGAAAATGGATGACCATGGGAAAGTAATGAATTGTCAAAAAAAGGACAAACTTCTAGTTTCATGAAATTTTCTTCATTTGGAGAGAGGGACAAGAACTGTGACTTCTAATAATTGCATCATTAATTTTGTGCTGTATGACAAATACACTTTCTTGTCATTTTCCCTATATATACTGAAAGTATACTGAAATACAAGTACATTTCTATATCAACACATAGCAATCTGTGTGATATGCAGTGTACTATTTGACAAATGAATTCTTATCCAGATTAAAATCCAGTCATCAACAATGACATTCCACATTTACACATAGGAGATTGTATTGAATAGTTGAATACTAGGTAATGTGATGAGCTGGGACAGAACAAAACATGAAGTCATTGAGCAGACAAAAAATAGCCTTGAGGACACTGTCTTGCTACCATTGATAAAAATGATATAAGAATCCATAATGTTCGAACAACAAACGGCACATACTAAAAAACAGGTTGTACATATCAGATTTCAAAAGTATCAGTTTAGTGATTTCACGGTGGATTTTTTACCAAAATTGCTTCAAATATAACACAAGTAATTTCGTGACAAAAATTATCCAAAAATATCATCATACTGCTTAACACGGATATCAAGTTAATAGGTGCAACAGTTATCAAGCTATCAACATTAACAGAGTTCAAAAACTTGAAGCACAACAACTTAATGACAAGCTGATAATGGAGAGTTCATGATATACTTTATGAAGCTGGCTGCTATCTGGTGAGCAATATTTGAGCAGCAGATTTATGTAATTGTTGCATTTTTGAACAACAACTGCATACATTTATGCAAACAAAATATGAAAAGTAAAAATTTCTCCATACTTCTTTACACAAAATATAAAACTAATAGGAACCAACAATTTCCAAGTTATCACAACACATTATATGATAGACAGAATCTCATCCTAATTGCTTCAATTGCCATAAGAAAAGTAAGAGCTCAAAAATTGACTTAGTACAACAATTTATAATAACAGTGACCACGCTGATAATGGAGATTATCCAGTCCCATGGGGGTTTCCATTTACACTGGTATCTCCACTAATGAACTTGATATGGTTTGTATTAAATGTGTCCTTCAGATTGACCGCTTTGCCTCGGTGTAGCACTGGAGCTGGGCCTGGGCTGATGTAAAATAACCAATGTGGACACGCTGCGTCGGCCTAGGGCCGGCGTAGTTTGGTCCCGGCAAGAACGAGGTTCAGGGCTGACACAAATTCAGGTGTGTGGAAACGTTGCATTGGCCCTGGTCCCAGTTGACCAGGCCTCCACCATGGATCGAAGTTGAACTAGTCACCCTATTCACACAAAACAAATGGCATCTGAAGCTAAAGTTTACACTTATGGAAAGTTTTCAATCCAGGCTTTATCATCCCATGTACGCAGAACTATATCTTCCCACCAACGTTTGCATCGCAAGGGACACCATGTCATTTGATTCACAGTGCAGTTTTAAAAGTGACGCATTTAAAGATGCCCATTGGTTATAAATACAGGATTACATGAAAGGACGCTCATTATGCAAAGGACGCCCTACGAGTAGCTTGAACTGAGAGCTCCATACATTGCGCTGTTTTGCGTGTTTTTTATGAAAACTTATGAAATGGGAATGTAGTAAATACCTTATCAATGCATAACGACTCCATATTTTTCGAACCGATAAGTTTTCGGGCCAATTTTAGTGAGTATTGTGTGTGGCCAGTGAGAACGTCGACCAAGGGGACGCCGATGGGGATTTGAATATGACTGCCAATCAAACCTTGTGCAAAGTAAGACACGAGTCAGCTGGATGTGTACCTAATGTCGATTAGCATTCGCCTTATCTGCTAACGGTGACTAAAGTAAAAAATGCCACACACTGGTTATTTCTCCACCGCCGTCGTATATGCCCTACGCTCATCCAATAAATAGTGAAGATCTCACTGATGATTAAAAGGGCAAGTGGTGGTCGGTCATATTTGCCCTTCTTGAGCATAAAAAACGCATGGAAAATCATGAACAGTAGAAACAGCCTGCCATTATTCAAATGCGCCATTTTGAACTTTGACAGGTCAGAGGTCACAAAAGGACGGTAAATTTATATGGGTCCTAATTCTGGTACTGGTAAGTGTGGATAAGTGCGGACGCGACCCAAATCTATTCCAAAAAGAACAATTGTTTTGTGTTGGCCAAAACTTCAGTTGGATTGCAAATGTGAACGAAGTAAAAGTTTGGGTGAATCTAGCCATCTGGTGTTCAGCTTTATTGGAAATCCTTCCTGAACAGATATTTTGATTAGTCCCTGATATACTTTCTAAAGATGGGACGATATGTCAAAAACCCCTGAGATTTGTTTTCTGGACAGATTTTCAAAGAAATTGATACAAAATATAGTACTGTATGGTACATTATGTTCAAAGCCTTTGATACTGTCTTAGCTTACATAGTGTTATAAGTCATTTAAGGTCACAGACAAACAAAATTTGTTCTGAGATTAAAAAATTGCAAGATTCCACAGAAATAATTCACATAGGTCATCCCTAGGGATTTGTGTACCAATTTGGATTTAGTATTAGATGAGCAGTTTTTGAGAAAAAGATTTTTCGACCAGAACTTTTCAAGAAGAAAGACTACGACCAAAAATGACAAAAATGCTTCAAAATTACAAATTTACATATTTCATCACAATTTTAACAAATATCACTAAAGTAATGCCTTTGGACACGTATACCAAATATCAAAGCTTTCTGATCAGCATTTTCAAATAAATGAAATTTTAAAGCCATAACAAAATTTGCATATTTCATCACAATTTCAAGAAATCTAATTGAGGAATTCCTTACGGACATGTGTATTAAATATCAAAGCTTTCTGGCAAACACTTTTGAAGAACATGATGATTAAAGCTCTTTTTGACCAAAAAATGACAAAAATTGCCTTCAAAATACAAACTTGCATACTTAATCATACCAGTAGTTTGAACAATCCTTAGTAAGGGTATCGTTGGGGACTTATGTACCAAAGATTAAAGCTGTCAGACCAGTGGTTATGGAGAAGATTTTTTACCATAAATGTTTTGTGCAACCTAATTTGCATATTTTACATAATTTGCATATTTTGCTCATATGGCAATAAAGTGTTATTATTATATCATACCTTCGACTTCCTCTTCTCTCTGCATGTAAATTATACTTGAGGACTTCTTCACAAATATTTTCAGTTGCTTCAATAAATCTCATTTCTCTGTGGTGGGAAAACAGAAAAACATGAACATGGCTTGGATGGGAAAACTTTTTGTTTGTTGAAAGATTTAAAGGATATTGAGAAGCAGCCTATCTCCAATGCAACCTATATGGAAAGGATACTAGAGCCAATTATTACATGCCTCATATGATGATCAGCGTGTGCTGATTAACACAACAATGATGTTGTGGGCCACATAGTCATCATTTGACTGAAAGTAAACCGGAACTACTTTCAACTTGGCAAGTTTGCGATGAAGAGGTTCATATTAAAATTACATGGTTTACATAGGAAATCCAGTCTTTAGAAATTATGCATGAAAAATCAATGACTGCATAACAGTGACTTAAAATATATCAATACGTCTTTCATCAATGAAATCTACTTGTTAGTGGCTTAGGCTTTTTGTCTGACATGGAATAAAACATTTGATTGTCATTTGCAAAAAAAAACCTAAATATTTTGAGTGAAAACTATAATGAATCATTACAGTCCAAACAAGGGACGATGTCCCTTGAGGCCGTAGACCAATTGCCCTACTGATGTTGGGCAAATGTCACCTACCCTAAGGCACGCTATATCCTTGTTTGGGCTATAATATATATTATTATACACCTGTGTCTGTAACCTATGGAGTTTTGTCGTACAGAAAGTTTCATTAACAGAGGACACGGAGTCCAATCACTTTGACTTGTGGTACAATAACGTTAGGCGTTATTGGACGCCATTTCATTTTTGACCTCATAACACCTTTATGTCAGGGGGAAAATGAGCGATTTTACGCTTTTCACAAAAATATACTTTAACATTCAGTACTTCACGCAGAGACTAACAGTCATATAAACTTGTGAATTGGAGTGAAATTATACTGCTGTCAGCTTCAATTATTACCACCTACACTACACTGCCCTGGTTGAAATTTTGTTCTGTGCACTTGGTGGACGCTGACGGCATTCCCAGTCTGCTCGCAATCGTTCAGTGCAGTGTGTAGTGGGCATACTAAAAATGCCTTACCGTAAAAACCCGATCAATTCGACCAGAAAAAAATAATTACGATTTCAAAATCGTCGATTTATTAGGAATTAAAACTGCCGAAATAATTTAGTGGTCGAATTAATTGGAATGACGAGGATGAAATTTACGCGAGACATGTTTGCCATGTTGAGACTGCTTCAAAGCATGGACTGTGAAATTTTGTGAGGTCGACAAATTAGGTAACAAAAAACCTCAAACGCACCTAGGTGTCACATCAAAATCAAAGTGGCCGCGATTACAGACGGAGCGATCTGTGACACTGCCACCGGCCGCTCGAAGGACGACGCGTAAGTTGACATCGTGTGCCAGCCATTGGAAATATATTGTAACTCCCAGACAGGCAGATGAGATAGTCTAATGGCGTTTGATGCATTGAAAGTTTGTAAAAATAGTAAAAATGACATCACCGATCATAAGAAACGTGGTGTTGAAGATAATATTTTTTAAGAGAAGACTATGACGACCATATTTCTGTAAGTGTAAGTGTTGTCTAACTTTGGAAAACCAACATCTGAAGATTTACTTCAACTAACACTTTTATATTTATTCTACTCTTATTATAAGATTATTCGAATTTCTGGAAAGTAGGTGTACATTTCGATGTCTGTGTATCGTCTATACCGAAATCATATCCGAAACAGTATTAATCAGATCGCGTCAGCGTAAACCTCTCTCTCTCCCTCTCTCTCTCTCCGGCATTTCGATATTTTATATTGTCGACATTTATATATAAGTCTGAAGTTTCAGGTCACTGCTCAGTGCAAGTAGTTGATGTCAATTTTCCATATCGGGCATGGTCTCTATCGTCACTCAAATCGTTAGTTTTTTTCCTGTTATATTCGATATCAGACTCAAAACACAACGTGAACAATGTTGATAATATATTGCATATTTCGTATCGAAAACCGGTAAAGTTCGTAACTGGTGACATGTCGCGGCCTGGAGAAAGTTCATCACCATCGATCGAATGTCCGTGACGCTTTTGCTGCCAAATAGACATATTGACATAAGACATATTGCACAGGGAACTTCGCGGTATGGCAATTATATGAATTTTACCGTGAAGAAAATCTGTGACTTTAAACTGGCTGTACAACAAACAGTAAACATGGCGGAGCAATGATACCGACTTCAGAGACTTTGATTTTTTTTTTCATTGCGATCGCTGGTGAGAGCGAGTCGTCCGGTCGAATTTTTTCCCACTGGCTATTTGGCTTTGAATTTTCAATTGCCCTCATGTGCTAAAAACAAGACGGGCGTTCTCTGTGAATCAATAAGTCTTTTGAATATGAAAAATCGGACATCTGAACCTCAACTCGCAGCTTGAAAGTTTTCTCAGAATCAGGACAGGGACATCGGTGAGGCCGGATTTCACGTAGTAGCTATGGAAACCGACGGCTCGTTCGTTGTGAGAAAGCATGCGATGTACGTCTACGTTATTTTTACTGGTTTTGAGAACTTCTAAAATAACTTGTAATCTGTATATCTTCGCACATCGAGCCGATATTGTATACCTATCACCGTCGAAGTTTATGTCTTTCACTGTAGAGTTCTTTTTATCCAAAACACATATCCAGAAGAGTCCCACAGAGCAGTCAAATGAAAGGATAATTGCTTCAAACGAATGACATTGCACGAAAGAATGAAAATCAACAGCACATCCTGGACGTGATTTAAAACAATAGCGCTTGTGAATAGGACTATTCTATTTGAGTAACGGGGATGGAAAGCACAGAACTGTAAAAGTACTGGAAAAACATGCCGTTTTTCTCGCAATTTTAGCAACTGTAACGACCCTTTATTCTTTACTAATACCTTTCCATAATTGAATTAAACTAGGTTTAGGGCTTATACACACAGTGTACACTGATTTACAGAACTTTAAAAAGTACTCTGCTGGGAACGAGCAGGGTTTACACGCTATGGGCGCAGTAAAACAATGGTCACGTCCATAGGTTCAAGGACATTCATCGATCACGGGGAGACACGGTGGCAAAGAACATACAATATCTGGTCATCGGTGTACTGCTACCTGTGAATCGAAACGACAAGTGTAGGCCTATAGCTTCGAAATTTTATGGGAGAGACACCACGACTGAGACCGGCAGTAGCACAACAAACTATTCCGAATTCTGGTCCGTGTTTAATACAGACATCTCTGTAGGTGATTCTGGTTTCTCAATCGAATCAAAAGTCCGACATTGACAACATTGACATAAAATATGTCCGAAAAATTTTGTTTTATTCAACCAACTGATTCAATTCCTTTGATATCCCCTATGCAACATGTAAACAGTCCGGAAAGACTGACATCGATGTCTCCCGGGCCCTCATGCATACAGTATGGCCGTACGAGTTCAAATATTTCAGTGTTATACATTTTCTTGTCCTTCTCTTTCTTTCTGAGCCGGCCCCGTGTCATTATTGTGAACACGGCTAATAAATAAATAATAATATTTCTTCACCGTTTTGCAAAATATCTCGTCAACCGGGCGCATGGGCAACATCTTTGTACGTTGGTCAAAACTAATGACACTGTCGGTCAGGATAAAACATCGGTCAAAGTAAGATTGAATAAGGAAGCTAGACGAAAATGCTTTCATCGATTGACAAAAATGAGAAGGAAACGAGTCAGTAAATATCGAACCATAAAGGGGAGATCGAGACTGCCATCCCCCATGATTAATCAAATGGGAACAAAATATATATTTCGATCTACAGACTTACACAACCAGAGACAGCATTTTATTCAGCTTTAAAATAAGTCACCGCCTTTCCTATAATAACACCCCGTTTGCGTTTCGATCTACTCTGCTCTGTCCCCAATCGGTATGGCCGTCCGGGTTTCGCCTGCCGTCGGTACTGACTGATACATGGTTGTTTCTCTAGCTATCTTTTCATCGTTTGGCATAAAATACAGCATCTCTTTTGGTGCACAAGGCAAATCAACGTTTAGAAGGAAAGTCACAGGAGGTTAGGATATTATATAGGTGAAATTGAAATGGAATATTGAAGATGAAAAGACTTTTATCGGTCGACAAAAATTGCCACAAAACCGAGAATTGAGATTGTGTATGATTTATTAATTGGGTACAAAAATATTCGATTGAGTCATTAAAACAGCCAGAAAGAGCATTTTCTTCAGCTTGAAAAAATAAGTCGTCGTCTTACTCTTTCCTTGACACTGTCCCCATTTGCGTTTGAAAATATTAGTCTGTTCCCAGTTGGTAAGAACGCACGCTGCGCAGCGGCCGTATTTACCGACATGTAACATCGATTTTTCCTCAGCAATTTTTTCAGCGTTCGCAAAAGATTTCGCAAACTCATTCTTTTAGTGCACGGGGCACATCTGTCTATGTGTTTTAGGAACAAGCAACGTGTGGTTTAGAACATAATATCTGTCAAATTAGGAAGGGATATTGATTCACACACAGAAAGAGTCTGTAAATTTCAATCGACACGGGATTGTAAGAATTCGGAAAAGACAATGAGAAAGGGAGAAAGTAGGTAATTTATTCTTACTTTCTTCGATATTAAGGTGAGAAAATAGTTACAAAACCAGAGACTAGAGGGCTGGTACTTCACACACGCTGAAACTTCACGCATATTTCGAAAGCGGCGACTGAGATCCAGCTCACTAAATCACTGAGGTTTCCCACTCAGCGAAAATAATCATGTGACCCAATGAAAACCAATCTGAAAGCCGTTTACAAAGCCCTTTGTTGTTCTCATTTCTGCCTTTTTGTCTGACCCGCGGTTCATCGTATTCGTAACGGTGGTTTTCGATGTCTTTAAATATCGTTCATTTACCAACTGAAGGAAGTTTTTGAAGGGTATGTAATTCGGTCGAATTAATAGATATCGAGAAAGTCCCAATTTTAGTCGGTGGTCGATTTGAAAGGGCCCAAATAAATTATGTTTTGTGAAAAAAATAGGGTGGTCGAATTAATAGGGTGGTCGAATTGATCGGGTTTTTACGGTATTATAATTTCGACAATTTTTTCTGGTAAAATTGGACTGAAACCGTATATAATAATAAGGTATTTACAAAAGTTCTTGTACATCGTACTCTTTGGTATTGTCCTCAGATCTCAGACAATACTTCCACTGCAAGATGTACTCAGACATGAATCCCGGTATTTTGTGGATAACCTTATATTATATCATACCTGTATATCGATGGCGCAAATACAGCAATCTGATTGGTAGAGATGTGAACAGAGCAGTGCTATATTTTCAAATATCAGTTGGCACATACATGTGAACTCTTGGCAAGAGTAAAAATCCTTTTTTGATGTTTCATGCCGGAAATTCAATATACTTTTATGATTTAATAGCAATAAACCACCCCAGCAATAGTAGTTCACTTAATGTATGCACTGAGCTTGCATATACATCATGAACTGGTCAAAATCTTATGGTACGTATACCATTGCTGTATGTGATTTATTGCTTAAATATCACAGCAATATTAGTCTCCATGATAAACCGCTGCAAAGGTCCTGCTTGTGATTAAATGATCTTTCATTTCCCTAAAATTAAGAGAACATGACCCAAAAATGATCCATGAGCTATGTACTCTGTAAACGACATTTTGTATCTTCCCTGGGTGATACTGGTGTCGTGTGTTGTGCATTTGAATCCTATCTAGAATTACTGACTTGAACAACTTCAAAACAAAAATATATCTGTGGAAAGCACAAGTTTTGAAGTCAAGGTAAAGTGATATTTTCCTCATTAGCATAATAGCAGATACGTGCTACCAAATGCTATTTCACAGATTTCTTATCTGTTCAAAACAGTCAATATGTTCCGTCAACCATTCTTTCAGGATGATCAAAGATTCCATGTAACAACTTCACAAAGTAGAAATAACCATTGAAGAATGTTGTTACATAAACTGACAAGCCATTGATTCACATGTCGCTCATCCTCGTCACTGTCATCGTCACATGGTACATGCTGAGTTTCACTTACACATATTCAGTGTTCCATCCTCGATGGCATCAACGCGGGGATTTCCCCCTTTACCAGAAAATTTAGGGGGGATTTCACCTGAGTTCATGTGTTCTACTGGTATCTCTAAGGTGTGGCTTGCACAATTTTATGGGGGGCTGGTCCCCCCTTGACAATTTACTAGGGGGTGCCAACATGTCCACAGAGGGGGATTCCCCCCGTCCCTCTGTCCAGATGAAACACTGCATATACTGATGACGATGATGACAATGATGATGACAGTGGATGCAAGTTTCATTCACACATGATGACAATAATAATAATGATTCTGATGATAATGATGACTTACGATGTGTGGTAATCGACCCTTTTCAGTCTGTCTCCCTTAGCGTCCAGTTGGTGCCCCACCTCAATCTTGGCTCTTGACTTTTTGGACTTATCAAACTGACCCTGGAGTTCGATTGAAAATATCTTACACACTGGAAAAATAAACGAAATCAATTAATTGGGATTAATGTATGCAGAGCGAAATAAGACAGTTATTTCTCGAGTAAGCTGACTGTTTAACCATCGAAATGAGGATGAATGCCATGGAAAATGGTGTAAAAGTGGAAGTTGAATAAACGGAAATCTGTAGGTTCGAAACCAGAGGCAGCTACTTCAACGTTTAACTCAGTGCCCCAGTGCTGCATGCATCGTATCGAAAGTCATGGTTATGCAGCCTAGTTGCTTTATTTTGTGTATTCGTTTTCCACTCTCCAACTCAGTATCATGGTAATATAATTCTATCATAAATGCAATTTTCAATTTGTTAATGAAATCGTACTTTTCAGGAACACGTGAAATGAATCGATTGTGCGATTTGATCGTTGCCTTTGATGATAACGCTTATACAGACTTCCGCATACGGCGATGCGGTTGTGAAACTGTGCGGACTGAAAGGCGAGGTACATGCACAACATTATGGCGTCACGTAAAAACGCTGGAAAACATACACTATACAATATCAGCATAAAATGAAAAGTAGTACATCGTGATACCCGTGCATTTGGTGCATGCATAATCACAACACGAGAGTGTACATTTGGAATCCATCTCAATCTCATCACTTCCGGGTTTCACAACAGTGCCTCACCATGTGTACGTACCTTCACATCTTGTCGGTTCCCTGTGTGGATCTTCCCTTTCAACTTCATTTTCATTGTCACCGTGTACGCAGAAAAGTAGAAACAGAATAAAGATGACCACCGACCCAACTCTCATTTCGTCGAGCTTGAGCCTCGCAAGGCAGCGCATAGGATGCAGTGCAGACTCCAAACTGCTGGACTGGGACAAGTCGCCGGGTTGTGTTTTGCTACGTAACACGTGTGTTGTCGTGAATGGCTGCTGGTTTGAGACCCCCTAAGTTTACTGAAAATAATATATAACGGAAAAGGTTAGTTCGCTTGTCATGTTTTGTAGTGATTGTATCTCTTTATTAATCAATCGCAATTCGCAACCCTCTTTAACCAGGGACTTACTACAACCCGAACAGGAGCAACAAATTACACAATACACTGATAATAAAATTAAGGTAGAATGTGCCACAGAGATAGATGTTTGGGCTCTCAAATTGTTAAAATTCTTTACATTTGTGGTCTACCGCTTGTTGGGGTTATTATTATTATTAATCTTTATTTAAACTCGATAACTTCATAGGTGAAACACTTCTTTTCATAGAGGTCGAATAGATAAAAGAAAATTATATTACAGTACAAACTTGAAAACACAAAAACACAGAAGTACAAATAGCAGAAAAAAAAACTACGAAGAGGCATCAGACAAGCAAATAGAATACAGAAAGTTATTACAAGATTTCTTGAAACTAGTCAGTGACTCGGAGTCCCTGATGGCTTTGGGGAGATTGTTAAATTCATCCACACCCGCAACAGACAAAGTGTTTTGATCAACAATTGTACGTGCTTTGGGAACTTTAAATTGGAAGAACGCAGTGATCTGGAAGGGATATAATTATTGAACATACTGGTTATATAATCAGGGGTTAGATTGTGAGTTTAAAGTTAATCGGCAGCCAATGAAGCTGAGTATACATTTGATGAGTGGAAAGAGGCGGAAAAGTGTCAAGAATAAGTCTCACTGCACGTCTCTGTAGACGCTCCAATATGCATAGATATTGCTATTTAAAGCTCAAATCATAAGAACAGTTATTGATGTGTGGTGAGATGAAACAGTTACTGTAATAGAATAGCTTGCCTGAGTGGAGAGGGAGAAATGTTTGATGCGTGCCAAAAGAAACAATTTTGAGTTGATTTTGCTTTCAATGGTTGAAATGTGTTCACACCAGTCTTGGTTATCAGAAATGGTGACCCCTTGTAACTTCTCTGATGTGACGTAGTCAATAGTTTTATCAGCCAAAGTGAGGTTGAAGTTTTCATTGTCAATATGCCGTCTCTTCTGGGTTCATTTTGAAGTTCTTGGAGTAAGGAAAAACATGCCTTCTTAGTTTTTTGAAAATCGAAAGTTTTTCCCCATACGGATGGCGGCCATTTCAAATTCCAAATATCGATAAATGTTGGGAAACCAGTTTCTCTAGTATCACGCTTTGCACGGTAACCTTGATTTTGAAGAGAAAAGTTCAAAGTTGTATAGTGGAAAGCTGAGAAAAAGTTTAAGTCTTCCACTTTCGAGACGCCTGTCACTTTAAAAGGCACAGATGACCCCGTCCAAAATCCAGGTACGCCGTTACTGGAAGATCTAAAGATACCTTTAGTATAAAGTGATACTTACTATGCTATGATAAAATAAACAGTTAGTTTACAAGCTTATTTCTATTTTCTGTTTCATTGTTTGAAAAGTGTTTCTATCTGTTTAGATACTTTGATCTTGTATTGGAATCACCAAGGAAAAAACACATTAACTCCTTTGTATTCCTGAAGTCCTTAGGTAAGTTCAGTTTCAATTATTTTCAGCACGTCTTAGGTCTCCTTCATTAATTTTTGTCTTTCTCTTGCAAAATACCCACACTTGAAAAGGAAATGCTCATTGCAAACGTCTCATCTTCTTTTCCACAACAAGGTCAGATACAATCATCATCATCATCATCATCATCATCACCATCATCATCATCATCATCATCATCATCATCATCATCATCATCATCAACAACATCATCATCATCATCATCATCATCATCATCATCATCATCATCATCATCATCACTCTTCCACCTTCTCTTTTCATACCGTAAACCTATATACCCGTATATACAACTACTTAAAACTTTAATCTTGAACCGTTGAATCATTGATAGACTTTAGATAATCTTCACATTGTAGTTTGTTTTTACATCTTTGATAGTTGGCTAGGGCGACATATTGGTCATATTTTCTCTCAATAGATTTTCACTAATAATGTCTGTGATATTGTATGGTTGTCATTATGTCTTAGGTAGATTTTGTCCATTTTAAAAACATTGTTTTTATAATTTTGTTCTTTCTATCATTTATAATATTCACATCATATTGTCGCTCACAAAAGATCTTGATGAGTGGCATGGTGTAAACACACAATACATGGCGGTACGCCTTAAGGGAGCCGTCATTATTTACGGGAGGGGTCGGAGAAATTTCATCGGAAGCTCTGAAATTTCGAGTAAACCGGCCAAACATGATGAATTTGAGTACCCCCTCTCAAACACAAAAATTTTGACTGATAACCCCCCGCCACTTAAAAAGGTTAAATAACAATACTTGTATTGGAAGAGTTTACAAATATACAGCTATACCGGCAGTCAAGACCTTTCAAATCCTGGTGTATCCTGTTAGGTTATCATTGATTATTCCATGACGGTTGAAAAAGGTGAAACCAACAAAATGAAAATCAAAGTCACAACAAAATATAGATGTCAAAGCTCACGCTGTAACCAACATCCAACCATATAGTATTGTTTACTTTGGATGGGTATCATGTCAGAGTTTCACTAAGATCTGTATCTGACAGGGCGGGATTTGTAAGCACAGGGGAAAACACGTGGGAAGCTGACGGGGAAAGTCTCCCCTCTCTTGCGTGGAAATTTATGAGAAAATGATATATGCAATTGTGAATGAAGTCTGGTGCAATCTGAGAGGTTTTATCAATTTGTAGAACGCCCAAGGAGGAGAGCACGAGAGGGTTTTCCGCTCTCTCTGGCATTGAAGATTTTTGAGAAATTGATGTGTAAAATGGTGCAATCTGAGAGGTCTTTTTTTCAATCCATTTTGCACCAAAAATCGAGTTCCCCTTCTTTCTCTCCACATTCTGAGCAACCCCCTTGTAGTTTTCAACTTTTTGAGTAACCCCCTCACATTCCTCCGATCCCAAGACCGTAAATAATGACGGCTCCCTTATTTAACACGTAACAAACACAAAAGAACTTTCTTCGGTTTTATCGGGTTCACCAGGGCCGACCGCTATCAGCTCGTCTGTTTCAAGCGTTAAACGGTGTAAGAAATGAACTCTTTGTCCGGTCTTCTCAGTTTTATTTTAACTAAACAGCTGCTGATAGCCGTTCGGTTTCCGAACTTGAAGGGATTTGATATTTAGAGGCAGTTTAACACACGCTGCCCGTGGCAACGGTAGGGGACGACCGAAAATTTCGTCCGGTATTAATTGAAGTGATCCGGTTTTTTCAGGGTTCGGTTTCGGTGCTTGTACTGTATTTAGGCCACCAATGGTCGTGTTCCATCGTATCTCGCGATCTTTTTGAATTTTCTATTCTCAACGTTTTATATCAAGAGTCAGAAATAACTTTTTACTTGCAGGAAATCAGTGACAAAGTAGATCATTATGAATCTGAACGAATAATCATGCATGGATGGTAAATGATAAAAATGATAATAGTACAAGGGCGATTATAAGTAAGATGAGTAAATGGTGGTGATTTTGGTGGTTTATGGCCAATGGTAGTCCCATAGAAACGTGTGTACGGGTATATGTGTCGCCCGATTTTGCCTTTTTTCACGAAAAGAACCTAAAAATGTCCCCAAATGTCCCCGAGTAGCCTTTCATCGTTGAGTATTCTATCATGCTATATTTAGCCTACGAAGCCAAGAAACGTTAAAACCCCACTAAATATCAAGTTTTTTTCAATATTATTGTTCTATAACGATCAGACAGGTTTGAATTTAATAAGCAACTCATTCCTCGCCTTGAAACTATAACCTAGCGTTCATCACATGCATCCGTTCTGCAAAGCCAAACTACACGCATAGGGTGTACTTATCACACTACAAACAGATTCAATGTATCTACAGAGTCTAACGTAACGTTCCCTTGTTGAATTAAAGCACAATTAAAGTTCCACTTTGTTAATTCATTTCATAATTTCTAGTTGTCTAAGACATATCCCTCGCAATATTTTAGCCCATGCGTTGTCACCCGTTGGATCGTTCTCGTCATCTTCTCTCAGCTATTCATGGTTTGATGTCATCTATGTACTTGTTGTCTTGCTTATCGTTGAAAAGACCTTAAGTGTCAGTGGAAGTGTCCAAATGCATCTCGCGTCCTCGAGCTCTGGGACAGATAACTTATTTGGACTCCCTTAATTTTTTTCCGATGCCCTTCTCATCCACGACCTGTTTCCATTTTGCAGCTGGTGAAGTAAATTAAGTCTCACCGTCTTTTCTTTTCTTTTTTTGTAAAAATAAAATATGTATTTCCCCCATATAGTATATACAAGGTTAGCGGCATTTTTGAATATTTGGACAAATTTCAATTATCATTAAATGTGATGTGATGTGATGTGATGTTAAATTTTTCCATTGGTACCGAAATTTGAAAAGTTTCCGCGGAGTTTCTATCCTTGATTTTCAAACAGGATAGGTTAATGGGATACTGCTGTCGGAACTGTCGATTTGTCCGCCACTGCAACCCAAATACTTGCAGTGGCGGGCATATCGTCTTCGGGATCGATAGATCATGGATGTAACTATTTTTTACATCCATGGATAGATCGAGAAGAAAACCGATCGATCTAGCAGACTACCCAGCCCACTCTGTATCCCAGGTATTATAAAGTTAAAACATGTCTGTCATAATCTATATCGTATAATTTAAATGTTGCAGCTATGATGATGAGGGGAATCTAGATATCGTGCACGAAATACATTGTTTGTAAACAAGAAACTCGCACAGGCGCAGTTCTGATAACCGTCTGAAAAAGTGTGAAGGTCCCCTGGAGGTTCATACTGTGGGAACAGAGGGAATGTTCCCAGCAATCAGAGCGTCCCTTCACGTGTGCGTCACGTCGGGCACGACCATGTGAACCATATGCGTGTGACCAAAAGACAAAAAGTTGTGTGGGTATGTACGCAGATGAAAAGAATTGGCGTCAAATAGAGGTGTATAGAAGTTTCTTTTCTGATATAGAGATGTTTTTAGAAGCTCAACATGTAGAGTTACTTTCGATTGCTCGCCAGATAATCCTTATCAAGAGAAAGCGATATGATGTGTCCCTCTTATCACACCTCCTCGATATAGAGATGGAATCGTCTAGGAAAAGCCCCACAGCTCAGTATCCCGGATGTAAGGTTACCTAAAAATAGATTTACATGTAACGTCACTTTCCTCCCAGCCACCGTATATCGCACCGGCTCGGCGACCATGATGATTCTTGTACGTGATCGTCAATGTCCAACGAGCTGAGCTGGGAGGGCCGAGGTGGTAAAAGTAGAGAATACTATAAAAACAGTGCAGCCATGGCTGCAGACCCGACCGGAGAGGTCCCAAGATTAGAAGATTTCCATGTGTCTGAGAAACTTGGATTTGTCCTGCAATACCCACTGGTAAGAAATTTTACAAATGCTCGCCGCTTGTCGCGTCGCTTCGTTACCCGATCATGAGTAATGAACACAAATATCCAAGCCGTCATAGTAAATTGTGATGACTCGACATTTACAACCCAGTGCTAGAGAGCGGTTACTTTCGCCAAAAACGAAAACACTGGTTTACTTTTGCACAGTGCCGCGATCGATTCACATGTACGTACGCATCTACCCAATCGATCATGCACAGAGCGCATGGCCGTTTAGTTACGCCGGTACTTGCATCGCATAGATCAGCACGGTTAGAAATTATCGTACTTTTAAACTGAGAGTAAATGGTAACCACGGTCCATGTGTAAAGTTGTTTTAACCATGGTACACAGTGTAAATACGATTTGAATCGTGGTAAGCCAGGACACAAAAGACTCATTTACACATACAAATTTTTTAGTAGTATTCTTTTGAATACATACATGTTTTATAACACATGTACATACTGGATCACGATACTTGTACATAACTTACGAGGAAGCGAAGTTTTCAAATTTATGATGGACAAACACTTCCTAACGTAAATGATGGCGTAAGTTACTCGTCTAACCATGTGCTATAGTTACAAGGGTTTCCAAATATTTAGTTGTTCAAATAGATCACAACTTCCCCTGTGTTTGCTTCCTTGTTGTTTCGTTTTCACGGCTCGTTCAGATTGATCAAACGTGTCTATGACCGGGTGTATCATCATTGTTGGGTCATTCGGTCACATCAAGCATCTCGTAATGAATGGACAGTTGTTTAGGAAACACGCTGGTACCCTGCTACTACCTCCAAGCCTGTTCCAACCCATGGCAGGCTGGCAGCTTCAGTACGTCTGATGCGTAGAGATTTACCTTTACACCGCACACTCAGGAACGACCTGCGAATGAGACCTCACGCGACAGAGTAGATATCACTTCAGTTTCTAAAGCGTCAATATCTAGTGTGTTAACCTTGGACGTACCGCCAAAACGTGATATGTTTGATTTGACCCCTACTCATGTTTTACCTTAGCCTTGTGTGGAACATTCCAGAACATAGCATAAAATTCGGTTGTATAACGGTATAGCCTGTAATCGCTGAATTTGAACTGGAAAAGTGCACAGTGGAGAATTGAGCTTACCTTAGGTTTTGTAGTTTTCATCCTTCCTGTACAGTTTTGTTTGGTTGGGATTGAAAATGAACAAGGAAAATAAAAACTTTCATAAACACTATGGTAATATGTTGTACGCGAAATTTCCAAGATATATTTGAAACATCACATATATACAAAGATTGTGATCCTTTGGTGATACATTCCATGTTCAGTACCTTTATAGTAAGTACACTTCAGGTGCCGCCAACTGGTAAATTTCATTAATTTCGCAAAATCATCACAAAACATGTTTTGAAGGCTGATATACTGATTTTTCTTATTTTTGACCCTGACCTAAAATTTGGAGGGGAAAGTGAGAGCTGATCGTATCTGCCCTCCCACTGGCATACACTGAAAATATGCCCTCCCACTGAATTTTGATGCCCACTGCCCTCCGGTATCTACAGTCTGCCCGCTCCCCACTCCCCACAACAATTCAAGCTCCCCGCTGCCCTCTCCCCACTACTGAAATTTTCCATTGCCAACTAGATGCCCACTAGGCACCCCAGAACAACGCAAAACCGTGCGAGCAGTTAGCAGTATACTTGGAACATTGCTCCCCTCTAAGTTAGGCGCTTAATTTCTCCTCAAGTTCTATCAAGCACGCCGCTTTCCCCTCCCTCTACGTATTTTCCGGTGCCCACTGTCAAAAATTTTCTCCCCGCCCGCCCGCTGAAAGTATTGAAATTTCTTCCCCGCCCACAGTAAATATCGATATTTTCTCCCCGCCCGCTGATTAGTTTTAAAATTTGCCCGCCCGCTGAAGAACTTCGCACGAACACCTTTTTGCACGAACAGCTTAGTTGGCGGCACCTGACACTTACCAGTACTTGAATGGTAGGTTTTTATGAAGATCATTTTACAAGTCCATGACATAAGGCTCTGTGCCATGTGTAGTAAAGGTCAAAGGTCAGCACATGCAAAGCGCCATCAGGCATTAGCTAAAACAAAATTGAAAACAAATTATGTCACTAACGTGATGATGATTAATTATGATTATGAATATTGTTGATAAAATGTAATATTTTTGTCATTATTGTATACTTACAAAAGTACCCAAATGCACTCGAATCCTGAATGATGATCAGTATTTATGCCAAATTCACCCAGTAGTAGTATGGACCCTCGGAAATAAGGAAGGGTCTACAGTGGTAGTTGTAGCAATGTACAATTACTGTAGTTGACTGTTGTGTGTTTTTATCAGTTTGCAAAAAGTCAAGTATTTGACAAGGTGATAAGGCGTTTGGGTTACTGATAAGATGGTATTATGTCAAACAATAAATGGCGTTTCTCGTGTGATGCCGCTTTGAATAAATCAAGCTTTGATTGCTTACATGCACCACACTTGCTCGTACTCATGTACTTGTCAACATTTGGGGCGACTTGCAGCGATTTCGAAGCTGTTATCCAATTGGTCGGCAGAATCTTACCGTTACAATTAAATAATACAAATAAACTCCCTAAGTTGCTGTGAATAGTGACAATCGACCAATCAGATATAACCTTGCAAACACGCTGCGAGTCAGCCGCAACATTTTCAAAGAAATTCACGCAGAGGGGGGTGTTGAATTTGGATGGGTTCCGTTTGTCAAGCTCCAAAGCATTTGAAATCTCTCTATCCACTTTCAGCTATTAAAATTTACCATGTTTCAAGTGACAAAAACTTGTCAGGTACAAAAAAAAGTTTGCATAATGTTGTAACTCTCTTCTATAGAGGTAACATTACATTAATTCTGATTCAGATATATCTGATAAAAATGGTCAGGAACACAGATATTTCAAAAAGACATTCTGTAACGATTTCTTAGACTTGAATGGCCGGTTGGCCATCTGTGTCACAAGGGCAAATGTCTCTGAAAGGTTAGTTGTCAATGTCAATACTGAAAACATATTTTCTACCTTTGCAAAATTCATTTCACATTTACTTGTACTAAAATTTCTGCATGAAAATGAAAGTGAAAGTGATGTTAAGTTCACAATACCACTCACCTATGCATACACACTTAAATTGGTTGCATTGCCATGGTAATTTGCAATGGCAGTGCAACCAATTCAAGTTCTGATACATTAATATTTGCTTGATGTTTCGTGTTATCAAACGAAAAGCATCTATACTGTATCAAGAATAATCTGGTGTTCGAAAATCAAATTGTACCTGTTGCGCCATCCTGTTAGTCATTTGTACTATATGTGGTCCATTCTTTAAGATTTTTGCTGTCAGAGTCATTGGAAATTTGATGGTGGTATTTGCATCTTTCAAAAATAAGGCTGTTCACAATTGACGTCATTGTTCTCTGATTGATATGCAAAAATATTTATTTGTTTTCATTTTTTGATCATGTGTTTGCAAATTATGCATGCAAGAATGATGAAAATACATCTTAGTAGGCAACGTGGCAAGTTTGGAAATATTTGATGATTTTTATGAAAATTGCCAGAGACTATTAGTCCAGTTTCTCTGTACAAAGATGTCAGAGTGAAAGTGAAAGTATTCAGTCCTAGGTAGGACATCAGTTCATCTACTTCACAGCAATTCCATGAAACGTGATGTCATTTTCCTGTATAGCGTTGATCGTGATTTCAAGTTTGTTACTAAATATAGCTGCACGCGCGCGACTTTTAGACAACACTGGCTGAAATGTGGACAAATTTCGTTGTTGCATGCATGGCTGTTGTTGCAGCTTGTAGTCTGAGCCATAAATTCATATGAATTAGTGTGACTTTTAGTGGCCATTGTAATACTAGCAGGTTTTATTTTCGTCGTTTATGCAGAAAATGCAGACAAATATTTATTTATGCATATTAATGAGAGAAAAACATTTGCGATCAGTGCTTTTGGTTGCTGATGAACAGTTTGAGTCATTTGAAGCAAAATGGACCTGTCGGGATTTCTCTCGTTGATAATTCCAGTTTATGAAAATATCAAGAATGTTTCATGAGATCAAATATCAGAGAATAAAAATGCTGAAATCCAATCATAAATTTCTTGTCAGCTGACCCTTTGCTTAAGGAAACCAATGAAAATTTTTCCTAGATATTCCATGAAAATTGTTCACACATCATCACATGATGTAATAATTTTCCGTAAATTGTTCACTGTATGGTGTCGTTGTTGTTATGTTTTATCAAAATTTTCAATTTTGTGTGGAAAGGTTTAGACAGATTCATAAACAAGCAAGGCTTCATGAAGTACAAAGTTTCTTAAAAGAGTAAGTGTTCGGAGTTCTTGAAAAAAAATTAGCTCGTCATGAAAGGTAATGACACAATGAAATGTTGGATGTAGACGCTTGGCGTATTTATGATGAAATATTGATGATTGGCATATTTATGATGAACACTTGCCATTCCCCATATTTGCCCACGGTCTCTCCATGGACCATGATTTGCTGATGTTCTGTCATCGGGACGTCAGCATAGGAACTAGTAGAAAGTCCTTTTACAATACTTATGATGAACACTCGCCATGATTCTCCATACTTGCTCATGGTCCCTCCACGGACCATGATTTGCTTAAATCTTTTAAATTTCTTGTCACCAAAATATTTATCATGAGGTCTAGATTTCTTGTAATTTTGAACACATTCTGTCATTTGAAGTTTTCTTATGCAATGATGAAAATTCACAAAATTGAAATAGTCTTTGGTTGTTGAGCATGATTAGTAAGGACAGTGACATTAAAATTCCCCAAAACCATGAAAGCATAGGGGAAGACACAAGAAACTCATTAACATAACAAGTACCTTTTCTTATGCAAATTTCACTTTTTCAGTGAGATTATTGATTGCCTTCAACAAAATCTAAAACTTCCTGCTTACGCTGCACAATTACAAGTCTAAATATATCCCGACTTCAACTTTGTTTGACATAACAGAGGTACAGCCAATTCTTATGATCTATTCAATTGGATCACAAGAAAAACTTCATATCTTTTATAGTGACCTGTTCACTGAACATGTAGTTCCCTGTAAACAAGTTCATACTCACCATTTCGATAACAATTGCTTTTGGCTAAACCATGGAAAGGGTTGAACATTTAAAAGCAGAAAACCTTTATTGATTTGCCGAAGGCATTGAATTCAATGACAGGCATATAGGTCACGTCTTATTTGCCACGTTATTAGCATGAGTGAATTTTACAACAGCATGTCACATGTACATGTTTGAAGAGGTTTTCTGAGTTCGTAAAACTTTGAACTGATGTGAAAAACACACTGTAGCTTAAGCATTGTATCGACAGGGCATTTTGTTTCATGGTGCTTTGTTTGAAACACAATAAACAAGTGATTGTGATCAGGTTAGTCCTCTTGGCAGTGTTGGCCACAGGGTCAATGGCCAAAGTTGGCCATCCATAAAGGTAGATGTAGGTAATTTTAACCCTGTAAGACATAAACTCCTCTGTATACAGTAATTCAGGTATTTTAGCAGAAAGTTAGGCTTGTAAAGGTTAAAGCACCCAGTTTTGTATGACCAAAATTTGCTCCTTTTCATGGTGTATGATCACTGATCAGTGAAACAACATAATTGTTGAATTCAGTTCGGTATTATTTATGTTTTGAAAGGTGATGGGTTAAATGTAACCACTGTTTTGTGACCGTTTATTATGGTACCTCAGTACTCAATAACACAATGCAAACACCTTTTTAAAAGAAAGTGAAAATTCAACATTGAATTCTATCAATCTCGAAAGTATTTCAGTATTTTCCTAAAATCTGTCAAAAAATATTTTCATGCTTTTGGTATTTTGGCAATCAGCTATTTTCAGCAAAAAGACGTACAGCCATCTCTAGGATGTAAGATACAGCTAAATGTTATCCTCAAAGGAAATATTATTATTTTCCTGAACACACGTAGTCATGGCTACACTGCAACAACACATTGTATAGTGTCTGATGTTTGCCCTCTGTGCTACTAAAAAGTCCAAGATACGGAGTAAACTGCTCTCAAACTGGCTTTTAGTAACTGAAGATTGAGAGTGGGACTATTTGTCCCCAGGCACAAATCAATGGACCATTTGGTGTATTTCAGTCCACTGTAAATCAGTCTGAAACTTCTGTATGTATACATGCTGTGTACCTGTGTGTGAAATTCTGCAATTGTTTATCGTTTGCTCTGTTTTTTTCCTTCAGACGGAGTTGCCTCCTTACTTCAATATCTGGAATGAACTTGGGAGAGACCTCACAGACATTGTTTATGATGGAACCATCCGGGAAAAAATTGAAGCGGTAAGTCATTGTAATTGTAAAGAGCAAACAGAAGTCAGGCTATAACGAGGGTATTGAAATAAAATCTTAAAAATTGTAATTTTTAACGGTTTTACATCTGTAGAGCTTGCAATTGAAAGATCGATTAGTGTAAATTCTAGTGTTGCATTGTTGTAAACATCAAGATTCAACAGATTGCTGACAGCTTCTGTATGAAAAACAGTTACTGTAGTTGTTTTATCAGTTGTTGGGTTTTTTTTGAAAAAACTAATACTGGATATGGTGACACCATGATTCTTTGAAAAATGTTAACCTAATGACCTACAGAAATGCAAATAAAGGATTGCATGTTTCTCTACTGTCTGTGTTGTTGTTTCCTTCCTGCAAACACGACACTTACCACTGAGGTACCTATAGGCGCCATCTTGGATAATTTAATCTAAGCTTGCATAACATTGGACAAATCTTTCAGCCTTGTCATATTACTACCACCATAACTTTAAAACACAAATATTGATTATCTTGGAGATCATGTGATTTCTAGAAAACAAGTTAATGTGTTTGGATATTGTACTATTTAGGCAAATACACACGTTTACACTGACATCCACTGCATAGCAGAAGAAAGATTAATCTGAAAGAAATGAAAGCGTCAGGGATTTCACAGAGCACAGCAGTCAGTCCCCTGGGGTGGGGGAGGGGTGGGGTTCTTTTTGCAACGGTTTATCTTATTATATTTTATTCATTTTATTTCATTAATTTTGACTGTGATGTTACAAATAAAGATTTCAACTCCAAACCGTCTGTCTGCTTTCTTTATTGCCTATGAGTAGTAAAATATTATTTTATTATTTGGGACTGCTGTGGTGTTGACTCAATCAATTCATCCGCTGATTAGCAAGTTGGCAATGTTTGCGGAGCAATTAGAGTGGTATGTACACACTGACAGGTTAGAGAGGAGATAAGGACTTGTAGGTAATAAAGAAAGCAGTCAGACACTTATGGAGTCAAAATCTTTATTTGAAATATCACAGTCAAAATTAATAAAATAAAATAAGATAAACCGTTGGACGGTTGCAAAACGAATCCTACCCCTCTCCCACCCCAGGAGGACTAACTGCTGTGCCCTGTGGAGATTTGAGAGATGACGAGATAGAGAAAAATACAGAAGAGGCAGAGAGATAGAATTGATGGACATTTCTGTTGCTTTGCAGCATTTAATCTCTGCAAGACACGCTGAAAATAAACTGTTTTCACTTCTCTCAGTCCCTAGAGACATACTGTAATCTTGCACACTGTATTAGCAAAGCAAGACAGATAACAATCATTTTCCCACCATGAAGATTACATCCCCAACAAAAGCAGTGATGTCAGTTTTTCAACATCAAAAAATCTCAGCAAGAGTTGATGAATTTTTTGAAATGATTGTCATTTCTCATCGTGATATTCAATTTTTTTTATACATACATGTACGTACATACAGTGGCATTATCAGTTGATCGTTTATTTGAAACTGTCTGTATTTGGCTGTTTACTATCTAAGTGTAGCTGAACTAGTATTTCAATTTCATCTTTTTTTTGCTGAAAAAGAAGATTAATCAGTTTGTTTTCATAGGCAACCTTGCACATCATTTTATCTTCAAACATCATTTCTTTTGTGATGACATCCCATCATATCACAACATGTATTGTCAAGTCAATATCTCATTCATTACTTTGCTAGGTTATTGTGTATGCAACCTTGGTTGCAGTGGCCACTGAAAAGATGTTGAATGGCTGTAAAAATGTGATTCTACTGTAAAGTCAAACTCCAATAAGGGAAGATGATGCCAATTTCTGTCCGATTTTAATTTGACCCTAAAATGTTTTATGGAAATTTTAGACCTGCATTTTTACTGGTACACGAATTACACTATATTGTTAAAAAGGAGCAGGTTTTTTAGCAGCTTTCTCTGAGTAAATTGACTGTGTACAACTTTCAAAGGAAAACAAAGGACTAAAATCACACAAAACAGTTTACATCAGCAACCACTAATGTGAGAACCAGGGAGAGGACTGGCACTCTTCTCACCATAAGCACAAGAGATAAAATTTGACTTGAAATTCTCACAACAATACAAAACTTCAAAAATGATAAATTTATGATTTACCTACTGCTAAGTGTAAAATACAAACTGAATGAAAACATACATCGTCAGGTATTGTATCTATTATCCTTCCTCCCCAACTTGCAAAATATACATTATGACTTTTTAATGATTTTTGTCTTGTAGATGCCTCTGCTTGACCATAATCAACTGGAAGGACATCGTCAGCTGAGGCTGGCACACCTCATCCTGTCCTGTCTGGCCAGTGGATATGTTTGGATGGAAGGAGGTCAAAGTGTCCCTGCAGTGAGTATAGTCAGCAATGAGACACCGAGATACACTTTGTTACTGCTAACTCAAGTGTATCAGTAATTCTCTTGATATACTTTCAATATGGAAATGGGAAATATTTACCGGTCTGAGCAAGGGCAGATTTGGAGTGTGATGAATTTGTATCAAATATGAAAATAACAAAATAATATTAAATATTATCAATTAATTTTTTCATATGATATGCCTCTGGAATGGCAGAAATCTCCACAGCGACCATACTTTAGGCACCAATCACCACAACTGCAATGCTGCCATATATATTATGATAATGATTTTAGGGAATATGTGTCCAACTCTCTTATAAAAAATACATAGACACATCATTCAATTTCCCCAATTTTTCATCTATGACGTCACTCTTCTCAGTATTTCCAACCTATTTTCATTCATCAACATACCCACCATCATAAATACATCGTTTGGCCTGCCTAGCCTTCTGCCCATTTGACGCTATAATGACAACTCAAAACTACCAGTACCTGCTCAGATACCACAATAAACAGGCTGTGATACCAATTACCAGGGTCATAGAGTAAGATTCATCCTCATGCTGGACAGTTATATTATAATTAGGCTGATATCACAGTGTCACTAGCCTAGAAACCTATTTCGTCCGCTTGCCTCCGTACCTCCGTCCGAGTGGGACGGAGGTACGGAGGCAAGCGGACGAAATAGGATTCTAGGCTACAGTGTCACTTGATGCAGCAATCTACAAATAAGCGGGGACAGCATTAAAAGATATTGCACTCCTGTCTCCATTGAATGTGAAGGATAAGTAAAAATCACGATGCATCTGATATGCAGGAATTGGCAAAATTATTCCACAAAAGGTGTCAGTCCTTAGTATCACTACCGTCCATTCATAGTAGATATTGCCATATTTGCAATGTTGCTAGGAAAATTGCTGCTACTCTGGAGGCATGTCAAGTGATCATGATAACTGAAAAAAATGTTTTCATTTTTAGCTACTATAGACTATAGTCTATAGAAGCTATTGGGATGGGTATCCGTCCGTCGTCAGTCTGTATGTATGTATGTATGTATGTATGTATGTATGTATGTATGTATGTATGTATGTCCGTTTGTGAGGCGTCCGTCCACTCAAATATCTTGAGAACCGCAGTACTTACTGATTTGATATTTGTTGTGTAGATGAAAAATATGATTTTGAAACACTATTTTTTTAGCTCCCATAGCCATATGTATATATGGCAATGGAAGCTATTCTTATAGGCTAGGGAAATGTCTGTATGTATGTATGTCTGTATGTCTGTATGTCTGTACGTCTGTATGTCTGTATGTCTGTATGTCTGTATGTCTGTCCGTCAACATCAAAAACTCCAAAACCGCTGCACATTTCATCTTGATATTTGGTGTGTACATGGATGATGGGCTGTAGATGAGATTTTGTTCAAATGAAGTTGTCATTGCCAAAAATATGCAAATTAAGTGAAAAAATGTAAAAATAGTCAAAATTGAAAATCTCAATAACCACTGAGCAGATTACATGAAAAATTAGCATGTAAGTACTTTGGGCTGACCTGAAATAATTGTGCTTTTTTTGATTTTTTGGATACTGTTGAAAATATACAAATTAGTGCCAAAAAAGGCGTTTTTGGTAAAAAATCTTCTTCTTCATGAACGCTGGTCAGACAGCTTTGACATTTGGTATACAGGTCCTTAGGGATAACCCAATTGGATTTGTTCAAATTGTGATGAAATATGGAAATCTGTATTTTTAAGGAATTTTTTTGTCATTTTTGGTCAAAAATTTATTTCATCAAAACCGCTCGTCTGACAGTTTTGATATTTGGTATACAGGTTCCTACAGATAAACTAAATATGATATATAGAATATATGATGAAATCTGCAATTTTGTATTTTTGGTGCAATTTTTGACATTTTTGGTCAAAAAAATGTGTTTCTCAAAAACTACGTTTCTGATGCCTTTGATATTTGGTATACAGGTTCCTGGGGGTTCTCCTAGTGTGATATAGTGAAATTTGATGAAATCTTCAATTTTTGTATTTTTGGGTCAATTTTTGCCATTTTTGGTCAAAATATTTGTTTCTCAAAAGTTACTCATGTGATAGCTTTGATATTTTGTATACATTTTTATACATAATTATGATGAAATCATCAATTTTGTATTTTTGCAGCTAATGTTGCCATTTTAGGTCAGGCCATCCTGAAATGAGCTATCAAAGATCTCAACCATCTTCATCAATACATATGTCACAAAAAGTTGCTCTCTACATAACACAGCAGAGCTCTGTCGACTATTGGGTCGCTTGTTTTTTCAAAACCGCTGGTCAGACAGCTTTAATATTTGGTTAACAGGTCCCTAGGATGACCTTAGTGAGATGATTTCATACAGTCAGGCAATACTTAATTTTGTATCCATGTCTATAGTAGCTTCAGGGACATTGGCCCTATGTTTAAGATAATGTTGTGATTCAGTAAGCATTTGAAATGGTAAACTGTATTTGGTGTTGAAATGCGGTAAAAAATAATGAGAAAACATAGCTGAGGTGATTTCAGCAGGTTTGGTTTCCAACAAATATATTCAAAGTTTTTTTCAATGTTAAAGAGTGATGGAGGGGGGGGGGGGGGGGGGGGGTCCTGGCAGATTTTGAAAAAAATCCAAACAAATGTCAATAAAAAAATCGGCCACAGAAGGTTTGTCAAAAAGAAAAGGTGGGATAGTGGGAAAAAAAGAATGTACAGTGTATCGGATAAAAAAGATGTTCCTCATCAATCTTCCAGACAACCCCTTTTATCAAATGGTACACCCCTGATGTATTTTTGTGTGCCATTAACATGCAGTGTATTTAGTTTAGGATGTCAATCAAGTTAGGTAAGGATTTGAAAGGAATAGTCAAGTTCACCACAGTTTAACTTTATCTCTTGTGTCATCATCCTTGTGTAATTGGTTAAGTTTGTAAGTTGCTCCAGATGTGGATGTACCAGCTGTTCTGGAAGAAAACAATGTTTACTTTTCCTATAGGGTTCTGAGTTAATGATTGCATGTTGAAATCTCTCCATGTATCTGGTGCATGGGCAAAATGTAAATATTGGTTGCATGTTATGTATTTCAGTCTATGTCAAATATTGTAAATGAAAAATCAAGAACAGTTTGCTGTGTGCTTGTAAAAGATAATATGTATGTCAATTAAATTATATAAAATAATTAAATATTAAATATTAAATTAAATTATGTCAATTAAATATTAAAACTGCCTTGCAGTTTGATTGTCTTAAAAATTATCACAGAAGTAGAAAATGAAAAGAAACTAATCAAATTGCTGTAACATATTCACCCTCAGTGTCTGTAGGCCTATACTTAACTATTTTATCATTACATTCAGTTTTTTGTTATATCTTTATCACTCTCCATGGGCCAAGGCACACTTGGGGTCAATGTCATCACTCTCATGTGTTTCAAATTGGGAACAACGACATAGACCTATTTGCCCATAGATCTCAACATATACACTCCAGTGATACTTCCTAATGACCACATTTCCCTGCCCCATCAAGACTAATACTCCTATTACAAGTGGGGACTGTCATTGTCAATGACTTGTTTAGTTAATGGTTGTATCACAGTATACGATATTTCTAATTCTGTATTTTTTCCATTTTATATTCTGAATAAATACATTAAACATATTTCACTGTCTCCAGTACATTACATTTAAGTATTTTCACTTCATGCACTTCATCCCTTTCACACATGTTCAAATATCTGACCAGAGAACAAACACTAAATAGTCCAGGATGGGAGCTACAGTGTCATTGACGCTATTTTTTAATTTTTTGATATTGTTGAAAATAGGCAAATTAATGCCAAAAAAGGCGTTTTTGGTAAAAAATCTTCTTCATAACCGCTGGTCAGACAGCTTTGTTATTTGGTATACAGGTCCCTAGGGATAACCCAACTGAGATTTGTTCAAATTGTGATGAAATATGCAAATGTGTATTTTTAAGGAAATTTTTTTGTCATTTTTGGTCAAAGTTTGACTTACATTGTATGTAATTCTTGTACTGTATAAACCCTATCAATTCACCCAGAAAAAAATAATTAATATGATTTTAAATAATTGAATTAATTAGGAAATCATCAAAGCCAAAATAATTTTAGTGTGGAATTATCAGAAAGTTCAACTTTTTTGACAGTTCATAGTGAATTGAGGATTAAAACATGTAAAGGCAACTTTCCTGAATCCCAACTTTGATATATTCTGAACCACCATTTATGTTATCTAAAAGAAATTGCTCATAATAGTTTGTCATGATAGGGTGGTCAAATAAATAGAGATAGAGAAAGTTCTAATTTCCATTTATGGTTGACTTGGTAAGGATAAAATAAGATTACTTTTTGAGGAAAAAAATAGAGTGGTCAATGGTTCTACTCCGGAATAAAAATGACGCGATGCATTCTACAGACTCAGTACGCCCAAGAGATCACGTGGTCGCGGTACAAACAAACCCACATGTGCACAAACGCGTGTGGAAATACACGTTCGTCTATGCGCGTTCACACACGTGGGTTTGTTTGTACCGTGGTCTGTTCGAATTCCGGGTTTGACCTATTAAAACAGTGGTCAAAGTGATACTGTAGGGTTTTTATGGTAAAGCTGGGCTGTAAGATTCCTCATGTGCTATTTATAGCAATTATGCAATCTCTGTAAACAGTGCAATGAAAGTGTAACATGATTCCTTATAATGCTTTTGATGACCTTGTACTTCTTAAGTTTCAAACATTTGTCTCTTCAGTGTGCTTTCTCTGAGTACGTACAGTCTCAACTTATACAACAGAACTTACTTACAATGTTAATTTGAAAGTTAAAATGTGCTTGGTTAATAGGATGAAAATACTGATATTAAAAGATAACCAGCTCAAGATTCTTTACAACCTGACAGATATGCTGTTTTTTTATGACGTAAATCTTGATTTAAGCAAGTCTTGTTTACTTTAATTAGAATGTAATTAACTCTCGTTTATTTGCTATTATAGACTAATATAGTCTGATGAAATATGCAAATCTGTATTTTTACGGAATTTTTTTCCATTTTTGGTTAGGCCATCCTGAAATGAGCTATCAAAGATATCCACCTTCTTCATCAATACATGTGTCACAAAAGGTTATTCTCTACATAACACAGCAGAGCTCTGTCAACTGTTGAGTCGCTTGTTTTTTCAAAACCGCTGGTCAGACAACTTTAATATTTGGTTTACATGTCCCTAGGATGACCTTAGTGAGATAATTTCATACAGTCAGGAAATACTTAATTTCGTATCCATGTCTATTGTAGCTTCAGGGACTTTGGCCCTATGTTTAATATTTCAAAAAAATGAATCAAACTGTGACTGCCTTGGTTAGAGTGAACTAATCATAGTTACTGCAGCTCAGATTTCTAAATGAGCCAGGATTTACAGTTTCCCAGTTAATAGGATGAGCAAAGAAAGAAATGATATGTCACCATTATGTAAGAGTCCTGTCTGCTGTGTTTATATCCTTACAATGCTGCTATCTTATCAGAGATATTTGATTGCAATACAACAGAGCCATTACTAGAGTTCAGAAGAGGGATGATTTAGTGGCAATTGAAATTACATGCCCCTTACAAAGATTCAACAGATATCAGTACAAATTATCTACTGTGTATCTGTACAGCAAATATCAATAGATTAACCATAGATGATAGAAGCAGTTCTACTGTCTATGGATTATCAAACTGGTCATCTCAAGTTGGCGATTGCAAATGTTCAATCACAGAGATTAGTGCATTGCCAGAACAAGATCAATAATCCTCAGATGGATAATCCATCATGACAGTACACAGTAATGATGAGGCTGTTGTGAGGTCTCTCACTCTCGCTGGGATCTATGCACTGTTTACAGCTTTGACCTTACGCCAGCCTCATCATGGTTTTTGGCAAGTTCCACTGGGTCACTTAGTACTTGGTCCCAACAGTGACAAACATGCCCACTACAGCTTTTTGAAATGATGATTTTAATATACATTTGATACCAAAATAGGGAATTGTTAATCTCTTTCTGGCCATTTGTGAATATCTGTGGTACAATCAGAGAGTGTAATGCCATCGTATGTGCTTCTTTTGAGCTGTGGCAGTTTTTTTGTAGGGGCTAGTGACAATGTTCAGTGTATATGCTGTAAAACTTACTGCATGTGCCTTACACTGTGTGAAGACAAACTTGTATTAGAGTTTTCCTGATTCTGTACATGTACCCGGGCAAAAAGTGGAAACAAGTGTGTCTCTTGTCCACATACCTGCTTGATTCAACACTTTACACACACTCTGATGCTTTTTGCTAAACAGGGTATAGTTGTCATTTTTCAGAGACTACCAGAAAGCCTAGCAGTGCCACTATGGGGAGTTTCCCAAAGGTTGGGGATACCAGCGGCAGTCGGAATGCATTATTCCGTGTGTCTTGCAAACTGGAAGCTCCTTGATCCTTCAGGACCAGTTGATATTGAGTAAGTAAACAACGGGAAAAATTGTCCATTCCCAGACTAACTCTTTTAGATAGCTGTTTCGTATATTTTACAATGTGTGCAACTAGCAGTTACTGTTAATATTTATTTCAAGTACAATAAAACCATTGTCTAAACATCAATTATCTGAATTGTTTGGTAATCTGAATTGGCTCTGTGAAAATTTCAATGTTTCATTCATTTACAATGTCCCCAATGATTGTAATCCTGATTGAAGTTCTGACTTCAGTTAAAGGGCCAGTTATGCAAACGTCGATAATTTTTTCACCTTTTTTTTAATGAATGTGAATCATAATTCCATGTTCTACTCCACAAGGCATGTTGATAGACACAGTATTCAGCTTGTCAACTCAGCCTGTACGTGTATAAACTTTGTTGAAAAGTAACTTCTGGTCTGGACTAGAATTCAAATGTAAACAATAACAATGCATTTTACACATATAGGCGCTAAGTTGACAAACTAAGTAGAGGGTGTTTCAACATTTTTGGGGAGTAAAATAAGAAGTTGCAATCGATATACAAAATAAAATATATGAAAAAATCATCAAAAGTTAAGATTACTTGCCCTTTAAGTTATATAGTTTGAATATGCATTACAATAGTCACATTTCTTGAAGGAAACTTGATAAATGAAGTGACAAAAGATTATTTTTTTTGTACTCTCATGGCTTGAGTTTTGATCAAAGGTACAATGTAACACACCTGGATGATCAGTTGCTCAGATCAGAGTTTCGTTTCTACCTCCATGTTGGATAAGGCCCAGGTGGACTGTGACAGAGTCTTTGAACTCTAATCAAGCAGTGTGAATCTAACTTTCCTTTAATGTTGAAACATAACCGTATATTGAACAAAATAATGGCCCACACCTAGTCAAGAAGAGGTGTGAACATTCCGTACATAATTAATTTTTGCATATCAGGTGAAAATCTCAAAGATTTGAAAGTGATCAACCTCTACTTTACATCTCACAGTCCTTACTATTGTGTTTACGTCATTACAAAGTCACAGCGCACCCATTAATTCGGCTGGTCCTCAGCAGATATTCCTCTGACTTGTCAATCATTACCTTGATTGTAGTAACCGTGAACATGTTGAAAATGTCCCGCTGTCAGGTGGTTGGCTGAACACACACATATGATCTCAAATAGAGAAATTCTCAAAATCGGCAGAGAAATGATAGAAGTGGAAGTAGGTTGCAACAAAAAAACCCAAAAAATTAATTTTATATCTGTGCAATATGGCTAAATTGCTCAGAATAAAGTTGTTCACCATGTTTGCCGACAGTGAGACAGTACAGATAATAACACGATGGAAAGCTCCAGTAGCCTGCACTTTGTTGAGTGCACAACAAGGTCTACTGTGATCTTAACCGTCTTGACCAGTATGCGTTTAATTTTTGACCATTTCTCACCACTTCACGGAAGGAATTTAATTGACTGCACAGTATTCTGGGGTCTGTATGCCAGGTCTGTATGTCAATCCTATACTCGGAAACATATATTATTGCCTGAATACATGGGTTTATGAGCCTGAGAGCAGGTGACAATTTGCCCGGCGCTAGGAGGGCAATTGTCTCCTGCTGCGAGGGCACATAATTCCATATATTCAGGCAATAATATTTTTATTACATGCCTCTTCACAGTTATGCTATATGACATTTATTTACATGCAGGGCATTTTCAAACGATTTTACCATTATCGACTAGCATTTTAAAAATAGCAGTGCGTGCATGGATATTTTACATCTAGCGTTATTGACGTCAAAACGTCGAAGGGCTTCAATGGACCTGATAACCATGGAAACTGGTCAGTACATTGGTCACTGGGCCGCTAACATCCCGCATGTTCCTATTCAAATCAATGCACTGATCAAGGCACGTAATAAAGTCCATCGTCTCTTGCATTAGATGATGCAGTTGTCAATAAGCAATGTACTATTCATTACTTTGATAAAGTTTGTGAGCGATGCACAACAGCGGGTGTGTATGTGCGGGGGGTGTTTTATGAACTCTACAGTGTGTGGAGGGGTCGCAGTTAGAAAAATTGTGCTATAGCTCAGTTTATTGAACCACTCTTTTCAAGGGCTGGGATTTAGCAGAGCAGTTTTGACTGTTATGTCTTTGTGAGGTCAAATCACATCAAGAGAGAAAGGGAGGCAGGGACGGACAGTGTCTTTGTCTGTAATGTACTTTGGACTAAATGTGATTTTAGCCCCACAATTGCACTGGCAATTCTTAATGGACACTGTCAGTTCACATCATTGGTATCAATTGTTGCCGAAAAAACGTGTCAATAACAAAACTAAAATTTAATGTGTTCTCAGGAAACTGTATTTAGTATTGTTTTCAAAACAACTGTCAGATTATAATTATTGTTAAACTTATATAATCATGATGCATTGGGGTACCAGTCAACTCGCACCTTTTCCAACCCGTCCAGAACAAACTCGCCCGATAAAAATTAACTCGCCCAATACCAACTTGCCTGATACCAACTCGCCTGATACAAACTCGCCTGATACCAATTCACCTGATACCAACTAACCTGAAATCAATTTGTAATTTTTCATGAGTACCTCGTCCTGACAAATTATTGACTTTACAGTAAAAAACGTCGGGCTACTTAAAAGGAAGGATTCACGACGCAAGATACTTGAAATCGACAACGACAATTGGCCAATACGTGCAGGACCGTGGCTAACGCAGTTGCTCAGGCAATACCCCGTCACCGCGTATGACAGCTTTTGCTACTGCATACAATATGTTGAATGTGTGACGTATTGGAACTTATTTTGTAATTTTCATATGGTAGAACATATTTTGTTCGTCATTCAAGTGGAAGAAGAGTAGTTTATTTAGCTGAAATGTGGTGAATTTTGGTGAAAAAAGCCCTGCTTGTCAATGGCCAAGTTCAGGCTCCCAATTTGTGACAATCGCCTGTCAGTGGACACTCCGTAAATTTTACAATACAAGGTGCGTAGAATCTATCACATATGTCACATTGTCTCAAACAACGGGCAAGTTGGTATCGGGCGAGTTGGTTCTGGGCGGGTTGGAAAAGGTGGGAGTTGACTGTAATTCTAATGCATGCTATATCATCCATAACTACACTGATTCAACTTCTCATTTCTTATGATTCATAATTTCATATTGATACTTGTTTTTTGTGACTTTTTCAGAAAATTGTGTTTATGATGTATGTCAGCCAAAATGATTCATGTGAAGACCATGTAACTTTTCCCTACTTCTGTACCAAAATCCTTTCGTAGTCAACGGAAAAGTGTTATGACTTCATGGAAAATCAGATTACCTTTCCAGATAGTAGATTTTGAGTATGGTGGGAAACATCAGAAAGATTATAGAATTCTTGAGCCGAAAGTTCACCATGACAAAAGCTACTGATGAGTCAAGCAAATTTTTGTCTCTTAGAGATTTTGGCCAAGTAAACGATGTGTACTCATCCAGCAAAATAGTGAAGACATGCTTTATGGTGCTGTCACCAACGATTAATCTAGTTCTGCATTGAAGTTAGATCACTACTAGTACTTGATCAGATAAAGACGAAATTTTTCACCTCTGTAAACCAAAAGAATCGAATAAATGGATTTTGGTTTGGTCTAGATATGAGACAGACCACTGTGACAATAAAATAAAGATGGGTACAGCAATTTTCCACTCTATTTAACTCCACTCTATTTAACTCCTATGATTTCATCCACAAAGAGGTGCGTTTTGCTAAAAGCACCTCTTACAAAACTCTATGGGCTGAAAGAAACAAACAGTCCCATCACGCTGAAGTGGGTATCTGCCCAATGCTTTCTAAGTCAGGATTTGTGATTCACACAATGGTACACTCTGATTGCATAGGAATGTGAAAAGAATTGACATTTTCCAAACTAAAGTGAGACTACCCGGATAAACAGACTCAAGGCAGGTGCCTGTTTTCATGCAATGAGTCATGCCAAGAACTCGTGTGAAAAAGGATTGAATTTATTTGTCGGGATGTGAGTTGATTAACCTGTCTTTTGCCAGAATGAGGATATTGGTACAAACCCATATGAACTTTTGTGGAGCTATACTGTATGAGCTAATTACAACTGTACATGACATCATTGTTCACTGTTCTGATAGCAATAACAGCTCATCTTCCCGTGTGCACAAAAACCCACAACAACACTGAGAAATGCTCAATCACAGACAAGGAGACACTCCTTGTCTGTGGCCGAATGTAGTCTGTTTTTGGTAAGGACAAGGCCGTTCACAGATCCTTGCACCGCACTTTATCAGGAAAAGGGCGTGAAGTGGATGAATGTCACCTTGAACCATAAACTCTTGAGGGAATATTACAACTAGATTACTTTACATATTTGACAAAAGACAAACTCGGAACATCATGAAAAAAGTTATTCAGACAAATTAATTGTTGATTTTTCAAAAAGTTTTACCCCTCGCCAACTCACAATCGATAATTGCTGACAGAGAGCAATAGCAACAGCTTATACTTCCAGACATGATCTGCTAATGACTATATGCCCTTCTTGATAATTTCTAAAGAAAATATTTACAAGAATATCATTCGATCTTCACATTGGACCGTTGTTATATCATGGATGTAAAAATAGTTTGTGACGTCCATGGTCATATAAACAAGCAATATGGCAAGCAGTATTACAAGTTAGTTAATTTTTGTAAAAGTGCTCTTTCTGAAAGACCTAAATGTTACAACGTGATTGGTATTGTTCTATATGTGTTATTACCAAATTTACATGTTAATTACCGTTGTTTTCCATAAAATACATTTTTTCTTAATGTTCTTTCTCATATGGGATGATGTATCCTATAATATAGCATTAATTAACCCTTTGAGTGCCAAAGTTAATTTTTGTCGCCTTTTAAAATGTACCCAGTCAAATTTTTTCAGATTTTTGCCAAAATTTTTATGAAAAACTGTAGCCAATGAAACATAATTTCTGTTTGGTATAAAATAATAAAAAAATTACAGAAAATTCATGAAATTTTAAAAATGTTGGACTAAAATTTTGGTTGAAAAAATTACAGCACTCAAAGGGTTAATTACACAGTATCTAAAGAACAATACATTGAGTTCCATACATACCCACACATATGACCATAAGTCAAACTGTTCATTCACTGCTGCCGACAGATATTGTCCATTGCTACAGCTGGTGCAGCTTGGATGTTTTAACACGTTAGTTTTATAGTTTCCATGACAACATCGATGGTAGCAAAGAACCAATATTGTCATTCCTGTAAGGGTACCTTCCGAAAGTTTTGTCAAAATTTTTGGACAAATCTTCATTTTTGCAAATTAAGTTAGCACTAAATCTGTATTATACATTTTTTTAAATTAAAATATGTGTGAGTGTAATCCTTTTACAAACAATAGAGCACGGACATGTTCATATGTATCATTGTTTAAAAGGACATTAGCCGTAACTTTTGACTAATTTTTCACTACTCTGTTTCAATATATCAACTACAGAATTTTACTATAATCCGATCATCATGACCAATGCCCGGTGTCCTGCTTGCCAATTACACAGCCTATATATGTGAAATGACCATTGTTATTGTTGATAAATGTATTTTAGTCTGGACCTGAATACAAAATTTAAACAATAACAATGCAGATTATACTCGATAAAGGGTATATTTATGAGCTAAATATTCGGAATTTCTCCATGGTTCAGGGATTCAAACGAGAAACTGCAGATGATATACAGAACAAACAAAATTTAAAAAATGACCAAAGTTACAGCTAATAGATCTTTAAGTACGCAGTACACACATTAGTAGATCTTTAAGTACGCAGTACACACATTAGTAAAACTGGTAAATTTTTGTTCTTTTTTATTTCTCAAGCAATATGGACACTATTGTTAAAATTCAGTGTGGTATTCACGAGGCATGGTTTTTCCTGATAGCCGTCCAAGTAGAGTTAGACACAGCTCCTGGTTTGGTCAGCATAGTTAAAGCCCAGCAGGTGAGTTTGTTATTCATAAAAGGTACAAAGTCTCTATCTTTCAATATATTTTGTGTTTCATGTGAGCAACTATTCATGTTGTTCCACCACGGAAACATGCTGAATTGTCAGTCATCTGATTTCTACTCCCTGTTTATAAATATAACAGTAAATGCTTTGATTACATAATTTATGGTATATACCAGAAGTTGTGTCATCAGCTTATTTACAGGTTGTGTGTACAGGTAAGGTGAGCTAGAGTAGAGCCCTTATGATCGTTAATTCATCATGTTTCAGTAACGTCGACTAAATTTCTCTCATGAAACAAAACAAAACAAAATGAATCTGGAGAGATAGCAACTTCATCCCTTTAAATTTGATACTTTTTCTCATACCATATAAAATTTGTACATGTATAAAATTAAATATTACTAGCACAGGTTTTTAAGAAATCAAGTTAAAATCCAAAAGCCTTTGGCTAAAATGAACATTTTTTGCAAAACGTTCATTGTAATGTAAACCTATGTATCAGTTTGCTTTGTTAGTCCCCACGGACATTGTCCGGGGGACTTATAGGTTTGGTCATGTCCGTCCGTGTGTGCGTGCGTGCGTGCGTCCGTCCGTCCGTTCACGCAGATATCTCAGAGATGCCTGGAGCAATTTCGTTCAAACTTGGTACAAGGATAGTACCCTACCTCATACAGATGCACGTCGATTTGTTTCACAATGCGATCAAATTTGGCCGTGTTAGAGGACTTTTTAGTTTTCACCTCCATAGACTCCCATGTATAAGGCAGTCCATAGACTCCTATGTATAAGGCAGTCCATAGACTCCCATGTATAAGGAAATCCATAGACTCCCATGTATAAGGCAGTCCATAGACTCCCATGTATAAGGCAGTCCATAGACTCCATGTATAGGCCAGAAAAATAAAAATTATTTCTGATCGTATTCATATTGCAAAAAGGTTATTAGTCCTGGCTAGAGGGGGTCTACGTGCACCCCCCCCACAGGATAACAAACCTGTATTTTTCAGAACCCTTGGGATCCCTAGAATACGAAATTGAATTTTAACAGAAAAAATATAGGGACGCAATAGCTGTTATGGTCATGTTTTGAAGGGTACCGCAAAATCACGATTTTCCAAGCCAAATGCATTTTCGTAAATCTGTCTTCTTGTAAGTCATGTGCTGAGCTCATTTTTTAACATAACCTCACTTGTTTGGTATCATTAGAAAGGGAATTTATTCCTCTTTAAGATGACATATTGCACTATGCAATATCTTCTACAGTTTTTGTCAAATATAACCAAAACTTACCCCTTACCCCAAAATTTAACATTACAAATTACAGAAAATCTCAAATTCTACCAATTTTTTAGCTAGGCATAATAAAAAATGCAATGATTTGTCTGAAATCTGTTTTATTTGATACAGGGACATGTCAGAAATATGAAATAGACTTTTAACAGAAAAAATATTGAGAATCTACAGCTGTAACAGTCATATTTTGAAGGGTACCACAAAATCATAGTGTTGCAGATTTGCATGCATTTTTGTTAAAACTGTCTTCCTATAAGTTATCTGCTGAGCTTGTTTTTGAATATAACCTGGCTTGTTAGGTATCATTAGAAAGATAATTTACTAATCTTTAGAATGACATATTGTAACATGCAATATCTTCTATAGTTTTATGATATATAACCAAAACTTACCCCATACCCAAAGTTTACTTGAAAATTTCAGTCATAGCTAAAACCAAATTTCTACCATTTTTTTTAGGTGACACAAAAAATCTGGCCGTTTTTGCTATTAAATCTATTTTATTTGATACAAGGACATGTCAGAAATATGAAATAGACTTTTAACAGAAAAAATTAGGGAATCTACAGCTGTAACAGTCATATTTTGAAGGAAACCGCAAAATCATAGTGTAGCAGATTTGCATGCATTTTTGTTAAAACTGTCTTCTTATAAGTTCTCTGCTGAGCTTGTTTTTGAATATAACCTGGCTTGTTAGGTATTATTAGAAAGATAATTTACTAATCTTTAGAATGACATATTGTAACATGCAATATCTTCTATAGTTTTCATGATATATAACCATAACTTACCCCATACCCCAAAGTTTAAATTGAAAATTTCAGTCATAGCTAAAACCAAATTCTACCATTTTTTTAGCTTGACACAAAAAATCTGGCCATTTTTGCCATTAAATCTATTCTATTTGTTACAGGGACATGTCAGAAATATGAAATAGACTTTTAACAGAAAAAATATTGAGAATCTACATCTGTAACAGTCATATTTTGAAGGAAACCGCAAAATCATAGTGTAGCAGATTTGCATGCATTTTTGTTAAAACTGTCTTCTTATAAGTTCTCTGCTGAGCTTGTTTTTGAATATAACCTGGCTTGTTAGGTATCATTAGAAAGATAATTTACTAATCTTTAGAATGACATATTGTAACATGCAATATCTTCTATAGTTGTCATGATATATAACCAAAACTTACCCCATACCCCCAAAGTTTACATTGAAAATTTCAGTCATAGCTAAAACCAAATTCTACCATTTTTTAACCTGACATAAAAATCTGGCCGTTTTTGCTATTAAATCTATTCTATTTGTTACAGGGACATGTCAGAAATATGAAATAGACTTTTAACAGCAAAAATATTGAGAATCTACATCTGTAACAGTCATATTTTGAAGGGTACCGCAAAATCATAGTGTAGCAGATTTGCATGCATTTTTGTTAAAACTGTCTTCTTATAAGTTCTCTGCTGAGCTTGTTTTTGAATATAACCTGGCTTGTTAGGTATCATTAGAAAGATAATTTACTAATCTTTAGAATGACATATTGTAACATGCAATATCTTCTACAGTTGTCATGATATATAACCAAAACTTACCCCATACCCCAAAGTTTACATTGAAAATTTCAGTCATAGCTAAAACCAAATTCTACCATTTTTTAACCTGAACATATAAAATCTGGCCGTTTTTTGCTATTAAATCTATTCTATTTGTTACAGGGACATGTCAGAAATATGAAATAGACTTTTAACAGCAAAAATATTGAGAATCTACATCTGTAACAGTCATATTTGAAGGGTACCGCAAAATCATAGTGTAGCAGATTTGCATGCATTTTGTTAAAACTGTCTTCTTATAAGTTCTCTGCTGAGCTTGTTTTTGAATATAACCTGGCTTGTTAGGTATCATTAGAAAGATAATTTACTAATCTTTAGAATGACATATTGTAACATGCAATATCTTCTATAGATCTTTAGAATGACATATTGTAACATGCAATATCTTCTATAGTTTTCATGATATATAACCAAAACTTACACCATACCCCAAAGTTTACATTGAAAATTGCAGTCATTGCTAAAATCAAATTCTACCATTTTCTTTACCTAGACATATAAATTCCGGCATTTATTTGTATGAAATCTATTTCATTCGGTAATGGGTCATGTCAAAAATATAAAATAGACTTTTAACAGAAAAAAGATTGAATTCTGTAGTTGTAACAGTCAAATTTTGAAGGGTACCGCAAAATCTCAGTATTCCTGACTTGCGTGCATTTTTGTTGAATCTATCGTCTTATAAGTTATCTGCTGAGCTTGTGTTTGATTATAACCTTGCTTGTTAGGTGTCATTAGAAAGATAATTTACTAATCTTTAGAATGACATATTGTTACGTGCAATATCTTGCATAATTTTCATGAAATATGACCAAAACCCACCCCATACCCCAAAATTTACATGGAAAACTACTGTCATAGCTAATGTCAAATTCAAGCAATTTTTTAGGCAGACATATAAAATTAGGCATTTTTTTGTATGAAATCTGTTTTATTTTGTATTTGGCCATATCAGAAATATGAAATGAACTTTTAACAGAAAAAATAATAGGATTCTAAAGCTGTAACAGCTGTATTTTTACGGGTACAGCAAAATCTCAGTATTCCTGATTCGCATGTGTTTTTGTTAAATCTGTCATCTTATAAGTCGTCTAATGAGCTTGTTATTGATTATAACCGGGTTTGTATAGTATCATTGAAAAGGTAATTAAAGAGTCTTTACAATGACATATTGTAACAGGCAATTTCTTGTATAGTTTTCATGAAAAATGACCAAAAATACCCCTACCCCAAGGTTTATATTGAAAGTATTGTCATAGATAACGTGATCAAATTCCGTGAATTTTTAGCTAGACATGATAAAAATAGCTCTTTTTCGGTATTAAATCTGTAGTATATGGTACTGGGTCATGTCAGAAATATGAAATAGACTTTTAACAGAAAAAATATTTGGACTGTATTGTTGTAACAGCCATATTTTGAAGGGAAATGCAAAATCGCAGTACCACAAACTGGCACCTTTTTTGTTAAATTCTTCTTCTTGTAAGTCATCTGCTGAACTTATTTTGTGACACAACCTGGCTTGTGAGGTATCATAAGTAGGGAAATTTATTCTTCTTTAAGATGACATATTGTAATATACAATGTCATTCATAGTTTTCCTGGAATATGGTCAAACTTTACCCCATACCCAAAAGTTCAAATCGCAAATTACAGCTTATCTTAAATTCTACCATTTTTTGCTGCACATAATACAAAAGGCAATTCTTGTTTAAAATCTGATTTATTTGTTACAAAAGTATGTCACAAGTATAAAATTAACTTTTAACGGGAAGATGATACAATTTAGTAGCCATTTGGATCATTTTTGGAGGGGGAACCCATATATTGCAAATGTATGTGTTTCGGCAAATTTGCCCTGATACCTGGGTACCCTTCCAAATATGATCCAAAAGGCTACAAAATCATATTATGTTCCTGTTAAAAGTTAATTTCATATTTTTAACATACTTTATTAACAAAAAACACATATTTCATACATTGCATACAAGCATTGCCTTTGGTATATAAAGTTAATAAATTGTAAAAAATGGTAGAGTTTCAGATTTGCAGTAATTTGCTGTGTAAACCTTGGGGTATGGGGTAAGCTTTGGTCCTATTTCATGAAACCTAAACAAGACATTGCATATTACAATATGTCATTTTAAAAACTAGTAAATTACCTTTCTATTGATGCCTAACAAGCCAGGTTATGTCAACAATCAAGCTCAGCAGATGACTTTAAGAAGACAGATTTAACAAAAAAGCAAGCGAGTTGGCAATACTGTGATTTTGCGAGACCCTTCAAAATATGACTGTTACAGTTGTAGAGTCCCAATATATTTTCTGTTAAAAGTCTATTTCATATTTCTGACATCCCCCATACCAAATAAAAAGATTTCATATAAAGCATTGCCTTATTTGTTATGTCTAGCTAGAAAATTGGTAGAATTTGACGATAGCTACGAAAGTAATTTTCGATATAAACTTTGTGGTATGGGGTAAGTTTTCGTCATATGCCATGAAAACTATATAAGAAATGGAATATAACAATATGTCATTTTAAAACGTAGTAAATTAGCTTTTCAATGGTACCAAATAAACATGGTTATGTGATAAAATAAGCGCAGCAGATGACCTACAATGGGACAAAGTTAACAAAACACATATGAGTCTGCACTGCTGTGATTTTGCAGTACTCCACAGAATATGCCTGTTAAAGCCATAGAATCCCAATATTCTTTCTGTTTAAAGTCTATTTCATATTTCTTACATGTTCCTGTGCCAAATAAAATAGATTAATAGCAAAAAACGGCCAGATTTTATATGTCTAGGTTAAAAAATGGTAGAATTTGGTTTTAGCTATGACTGAAATTTTCAATGTAAACTTTGGGGTATGGGGTAAGTTTTGGTTATATATCATGACAACTGTAGAAGATATTGCATGTTACAATATGTCATTCTAAAGATTAGTAAATTATCTTTCTAATGATACCTAACAAGCCAGGTTATATTCAAAAACAAGCTCAGCAGATAACTTATAGGAAGACAGGTTTAACAAAAATGCATGCAAATTTGCTACACTATGATTTTGTGGTACCCTTCAAAATATGACTGTTACAGATGTAGATTCTCAATATTTTTTCTGTTAAAAGTCTATTTCATATTTCTGACATGTCCCTGTAACAAATAAAATAGATTTAATAGCAAAAATGGCCAGATTTTTTGTGTCAAGCTAAAAAAATGGTAGAATTTGGTTTTAGCTATGACTGAAATTTTCAATGTAAACTTTGGGGTATGGGGTAAGTTTTGGTTATATATCATGACAACTGTAGAAGATATTGCATGTTACAATATGTCATTCTAAAGATTAGTAAATTATCTTTCTAATGATACCTAACAAGCCAGGTTATATTCAAAAACAAGCTCAGCAGATAACTTATAGGAAGACAGGTTTAACAAAAATGCATGCAAATTTGCTACACTATGATTTTGTGGTACCCTTCAAATATGACTGTTACAGATGTAGATTCTCATATTTTTTCTGTTAAAAGTCTATTTCATATTTCTGACATGTCCCTGTAACAAATAGAATAGATTTAATAGCAAAAATGGCCAGATTTTTTGTGTCAAGCTAAAAAAATGGTAGAATTTGGTTTTAGCTATGACTGAAATTTTCAATGTAAACTTTGGGGTATGGGTAAGTTTTGGTTATATATCATGACAACTATAGAAGATATTGCATGTTACAATATGTCATTCTAAAGATTAGTAAATTATCTTTCTAATAATACCTAACAAGCCAGGTTATATTCAAAAACAAGCTCAGCAGAGAACTTATAAGAAGACAGGTTTAACAAAAATGCATGCAAATCTGCTACACTATGATTTTGCGGTTTCCTTCAAAATATGACTGTTACAGCTGTAGATTCCCAATATTTTTTCTGTTAAAAGTCTATTTCATATTTCTGACATGTCCCTGTATCAAATAAAATAGATTTAATAGCAAAAACGGCCAGATTTTTTGTGTCAAGCTAAAAAAATGGTAGAATTTGGTTTTAGCTATGACTGAAATTTTCAATGTAAACTTTGGGGTATGGGGTAAGTTTTGGTTATATATCATGAAAACTATAGAAGATATTGCATGTTACAATATGTCATTCTAAAGATTAGTAAATTATCTTTCTAATGATACCTAACAAGCCAGGTTATATTCAAAAGCAAGCTCAGCAGATAACTTATAGGAAGACAGTTTAACAAAAATGCATGCAAATCTGCAACACTATGATTTTGTCGGTACCCTTCAAAATATGACTGTTACAGCTGTAGATCTCAATATTTTTTCTGTTAAAAGTCTATTTCATATTTCTGACATGTCCCTGTATCAAATAAAACAGATTTCAGACAAATCATTGCATTTTTTATTATGCCTAGCTAAAAAATTGGTAGAATTTGAGATTTTCTGTAATTTGTAATGTTAAATTTGGGGTAAGGGGTAAGTTTTGGTTATATTTGACAAAAACTGTGGAAGATATTGCATAGTGCAATATGTCATCTTAAAGAGGAATAAATTCCCTTTCTAATGATACCAAACAAGTGAGGTTATGTTAAAAATGAGCTCAGCACATGACTTACAAGAAGACAGATTTTACGAAAATGCATTTGGCTTGGAAAATCGTGATTTTGCGGTACCCTTCAAAACATGACCATAACAGCTATTGCGTCCCTATATTTTTCTGTTAAAATTCCATTTCGTATTCTAGGATCCCAAGGGTTTCTGAAAAATACAGGTTTGTTATCCTGTGGGGGGGGGTGCACGTAGACCCCCTCTAGCCCACGGACTGATGCAGTTACACAGTTTTTAGTCCCCACAGATACAGTCCAGGGGGCTTATAGATTGGGTCATGTCCGTCCATGAGTCAATCCATTCACGCAGATATCTCAGACACTTTGACAAAATGTCACGTGACCTTGGTGACCTTTGACCTCAAATATACATATTTGTGCATAACTCAGTAACCACAAGTGCAACACCCTTCATATATGGTATGATGGGACAGCTTATTACGCCACATATTGTACCTCATTAATTATGTGCATATCTAATTTTGAGCGAGCCAATAGAGCTAGAGGTCTGATTTTTGGTATATAGGGATAACTTAGCAATACAATTTTTTTGACAAAATGTCACGTGACGTCGTTGACCTTTGACCTCAAATATACATATTTGTGCATAACTCAGTAACCACAAGTGCTACACCCTTCATATTTGGTATGATGGGACACCTTATGACGCCACATATTGTACCTCATTAATTATGTGCATATCTAATTTTGAGCGAGCCAATAGCGCTAGAGGTCTGATTTTTGGTATATAGGGATAACTTATCAAGACAATTTTTTTGACAAAATGTCACGTGACTTCGGTGACCTTTGACCTCAAATATACATATTTGTCCATAACGCAGGAACCACAAGTGGTACACCCTTCATATTTGGTATGATGGGACACCTTATGACGCCACATATTGTACCTCATTAATTATGTGCATATCTAATTTTGAACAAGCCAATAGAGCTAGATGTATGATTTTTGGTATATAGGGATAGACTATATGAGAGAAATTATTTGACAAAATGTCATGTGACCTCAATGACCTTTTACCTAGAATACACGATTATGTCAATAAATAAGTAACCACAAGTGCTATGTCCTTTATATTTAGTAGGATGGGAGACCTTATGACAACACATGCTTTATCTCATTAATTATGCACATATATAATTGTGGGCAAGCCAATAGAGCTTTAGGTCTGAATTTTGGCATATATGGATTAATTAGCAATACAATTTTTTTTTCAAAATGTCACGTGACCTTTATGACCTTTGACTTGATTGTGCATATATATGCATAACTCAGTAACCACAAGTTCTTTACGCTTCAATTTTGATAGGATAATAGACCTTAAGATGTCACATCTTGTAACTCATTTATTATGCCACTATGTATTTCTTGGCTGGCCAATACAGCTATAGGTCTGATCTTTTTTCCCAATTTAGAACCATAACTTAGACATGCCTCTTGTTTCAAATTGGGAACAATGACATAGACATATGTGTCCATAGATCTGAACATATACACTACAGTGATACTTCTTAATGACCACATTTCCCTGCCCCATCAAGACTAATACTCCTATTACAAGTGGGGACTATGTCATTGTCAATGACTTGTTCTAAGTAGAGCTAACCAGTATTTGATCATTGAAGCTAAAATTACGAATCTGTCATGTGTATCTTCATCTCAAGTTATTTTGTTGCCCTTTGCTTTTACTGGCACATCACATGTGGTAATCACCATGGTTTCAGGCTGTGAAAGACAAGAATCATGGTGACCTGGTCGATGCACTGAAAGTCATGACGCAAACTCTTGCAAAGATGAAATCAACGTTGACAAGGATGCATGGTAAGATACTTAATAATTCAGTTGTTTGTTTGATGCCGTTCTGACTGACAAGTATACATGTATGTTCATATCATTTGATTGTCATCTTTGTATTAATTACATTGATCTTATATTTCCCTCATCTAATCATGGATAGCCAAGGGTAAATTTGTGATTGCTTAGTCTTCCGGAAAAAAACAAACTCCTTAGGACAGTCTGTTAAGACATGATCTGTTGATCCTTGTGTGGAAACTCAGCCCTTGTTTTTTATTTTCATTTTCAGAAAAAAATGACCCTGATGTTTTCTTTAACGTTTTGCGAATATTTTTGTCTGGGTAAGTAGAAAAATATTTTGGTATGTGCAAGTTAAAAATTTTAAGTTTTTTGCCAGGGTTGGTCGAGGAAAGGAATTTTGCCACAGTATCATAGTCAGGGTGAGTTATTGAAAGCATTTGAATGGATTACAGTAAATGAAATTTTCTATCAAAGCAAGTGATTGAAAGTATTTCCGCCAGGGTAAAGTATTTCTGCAATAATAATCCACAAGTGTTTATTAAATATCCAGGAGATATATAATCTACAAGTGTTTATTAAATATCCAGGAGATATATAATCTACAAGTGTCTATTAAATATCCAGGAGATATATAATCTACAAGTGTCTATTAAATATCCAGGAGATATATAATCTACAAGTGTCTATTAAATATCCAGGAGATATATAATCTATAGGTGTCTGTTAAATATCCAGGAGATACATAATTTACAGGTGTCTATTAAATATCCAGGAGATATATAATCTACAGGTATCTATTAAATATCCAGGAGATATATAATCTACAGGTGTCTATTAAATATCCAGGAGATATATAATCTACAAGTGTGTATTAAATATCCAGGAGATATATAATCTACAAGTGTCTATTAAATATCTAGGAGATATATAATCTACAGGTGTCTATTAAATATCCAGGAGATATATAGTCTTCAGAGTCTTTGTAAAATTTATGTCTAGCCGACCTCTCATCAACTTTCACTGCACAGATAAACTGATAAATAATCTAGCACAAGGGAGAATCCATCATCAGCACTTAGTCATGCCCAACAAAGCCACAGAACACTTTTTTGAAAGTTTGTGTTAAGAAATGTGGAAAGCCACTGCCTCAGTGCTGATCAGTAAACTTCCCATGATAGTTATTTCACATAAGTGAAGCAAATCAAGAAATGACCAATCACTTTGTAACTTTGTATAGTCTTGACTTTGGTATTTCAAATAAATATGAGTTTACAACTTACAGTTTATACTATAAGAAAGGTTGTTACCAGCTTTCTTTTACATATAGGTGAATTATGATCAAGACAATATCTTTTTCCAATGTCACTATTTGTCACAAGAAGTTTAAGTATCAAGATTGTAAATGCAATTATGCTATACAGAACGAATGGCATTTCTAGATTTTACATCAGTTTCAGCCGGGTGAGAAAATTTGAAATTAATTTTGTCTCTCTTTGGATTTCAAAATGAGGTGGGACCATGAATCCTTTAAAAGGCTTGGATACAATGGACTTATTTATGATGGAGTCAGTGAAGAGCCAGTATTGGTGAGTCAAGTTGCTTTTGTGTCCACTATCTCTTCTTTAACCCTTATTTCACCGCCATGGTTTAGCCCAAACCCATGGCTGGCAATGGTGATTGTGGACCTGTTTACAGGGAACTGGGGGTGAACAGGTTAAGGTCGCATGTGCCCATGGTTTTAGCAAAGCAAGAATACAAATCAGGGGTAAAAAAAAATAACCTTACATACCATCACTGAAAATTCAAAATGGCTGCCATATCCCTGCTTTAACTCCATGGGACAAAATGCAAGCTTTTATTTTCACAAAACTAAGCATAAAAAAACTTAACGTACTCAAAGAGCTTCAAAATGAGCCTCCACAAACACTTGACCAGAAAAGTATTGTAAAAGTGTGAGAGTCTGAATTTCTGTTCCAGAGGTGCATTCTAGTATAAGATACAACAGACATTTAGACGTACAGTGTGATGTACTTGATTGATCCAGATGATGAAATCCTACATCATTGCTTTCTAGCATGAAACACAAGTTACATGCAAGTACTTGTCTGTTAGTGTTTCATTTTATAGCAGATTTGAAATTTCAGACGTGATGTTTTACGTTAGAAGTAGTGATGTCACGTGACAATGATTTCCAAATCATGATTTTTTCACATTGGTCTTGCAGTACACTGGTGGCAGTGCAGCTCAAGGTGCAACACTTTACAGTTTTGATGAAGCGCTGGGAGTCAAACATGATCCACGCAGAGGTAAATTTAACCCTTCCGTACTGGATCACTGTGATGTTAGCATTCTAAAGCTAAATCTTTCTAACAATATGCTAATTATCAAAGTGAAATATAGGTGTTGTTCACATAATCTGTATGCATCTAAAAGACAGTAGCATTTCAGTTGCATTACATAGGATGAAGAGCCACTAATTGAATCCCATCACATTTCATCATACTTGAGCTTAGAGCGTCACCAGTGTTGCTTTTGTCAGTTGCTTTTGTTTATTTTTTTATCATATTTTGTGGAACTGTTCATGTCTTCTTGAATCCACTGCAACTGACATATTGTCAGTGGGCATGAAACTTTAAACAATCAAGGCTTATTTAAACTGATTCGACCATTTCAAGTACAGTGGTGTTTTTGGCATAAGTATTCAATGACCTTTGAACTCTGGAGTGACATTTGTCTTATGTTCACTTTTGACACAGAGGCGATCATTGCAAAGTTTAAAGAATACATCCCACCTGATCACAGGGCTTTCATCAAGGCAATATCAAGAGGACCTTCGATCAAATCTTTTGGTAAGATAGAGATCAATCTACTTCAAAGTATGCCTTGGACATTTGAACACATCAATTTCTGTCTCACATTCCTTTGAACTGATATGTACAAAAAACGGAAAACCTATCATTTCCTGATTTCATTTCCAGGGATGGAAAATAGGAATGACCATAATTATTGTGGCCAAAGAGTGTCAATGCTTATAGAAGGTTCATGACAATCCTGACATTTGAGAGCTTTCCATTCTGGAAAAGTTAATCAGCTCAATCATTGAAACTCTTAAAATATAGATAAAGAATGTACAATTTTCACAAAAATTGCTGATAGTTTCCTAAAATATTGACTGGCGTGAAATATTTTTGGTGGATCAGGAGTTGTCTTTGACTCCCATCCTGTGAAACTACGAACTGGTAACAATTCCCACAATATTCTAAACTCTGAGAGACTTTCAGTTCACTAATTCTAAGAATTGATGATGTCGTCTCTATGAGTTACTGTTGCCCCAAAGTGTTCTAGTGATGTACTACTGTTGCCCTCTAGGGTTCCAGCATAAATGCATTTTTTAGAAAGTCAATTCCATGAAATCCACATACAGTAGAAACATATGTTGCGAATGTTGAAGTTGCAAAAGATTTTCTTTGTATTGTCTCAAAGTCATGTTGTTGCATGCAGCTAAGTACTTTTGATGAGGACATATTTTGGCATTTTACGGCAATATATAGAGAGTTCAGTTTTGAAATCTCTGGTAATTTATCTCTTTTTGTTTGTCTCATATCAGTTGAATCTATAGAAGACGAAGCGGTATCAGATGCATACAATCAGTGTGTGAAATCATTGGCTGATTTCAGGAGTTATCACCTACAGCTGGCATGCAAGTAAGTTCCCATGCAACAATGCAAATTCAGTACAGATGGTGATTTCATGGCGATGACAATCACAGACTTGATAAGCGGTGACACGAGTGAAGATTGGTTGATGCACAGTCCCTCTATCCACCGGTCTGGAAACGCCTATTGTAAAAGGTGTCAATCACCTAGACCGCACAGCCGAACCGCGATACGAGGGCCAGTCACGTGATAATGCGTAGCTTGGGTTTGTCCTGCATGCCACAGTCCCCGATTGTGTGTACGCTTTTCTCGAATTTTCGCTGTTTTTGGCTCTATTAAGTGTTCTCTGCGTCTATCTACGACACGAAGACAGAAATTATCATATCCTGAAACCGGTGTGTGTTTTTCGTGATCCTTATCTCCCATCGTAAATGATGATAGTGTGCGATAATTTCTGGGGTTGACCGCTGCGAGTGTGTTGACGTACGTAGCACAAGCAACGGCTGGAATCACACCGGAAAATTTGTGGTCCCCTTCTCTTGCAATGCTAGTAGTCAGTGTCTCCAAATATGATCTAATATGTTTTCTGTGTAATATTCTGTGAAATCATGTCTGTTAACTGAACAGAATAGGAAAGACAACTGCAGAAATGCATGTAGATTTTAGTTGTGTGGTCGCACATTTTCCCATGCAGCGTCAATATGGCGAACTCTCGATACGTACGCTCGCTCAGGCACGGCTGGAAACACACCGGAAAATTTGTCGTCCATTTCTCTTGCAATGCTAGTAGTCAGTGCTCCAAATATGATCTAAATATGTTTTTCTGTGTAATATTCTGTGAAATCATGCCTGTTAACTGAACAGAATAGGAAAGACAACTGCAGAAATGCACGTAGATTTTAGTTGTGTGGTCGCACATTTTCCCGGCGAACTCTCGATACGTACGCTCGCTCAGGCACGGCTGGAAACACACCGGAAAATTTGTCGTCCATTTCTCTTGCAATGCTAGTAGTCAGTGCCTCCAAATATGATCTAAATATGTTTTCTGTGTAATATTCTGTGAAATTATGTCTGTTAACTGAGCAGAATAGGAACGACAACTGCAGAAATGCACGTAGATTTTTGATGATTTTAGCATTTTCCCATGTAGCGTCAATATGGCCACAGTCCCTCTATCCGTCTCGATACGTACGCTCGCGCTCAGGCACAGTAAATACCTTTTACAAAAGGCTATCATGTCAACACAATAACAAGTTTGGTAATGAACTACTCAGCTGTCGATGTTAATATTCAGCCGATTTTGCCTGTCTTCTTGATTTCGGGCAATAGTCCATGACACTTGCGAACAGTGCATGGCCATGCCATTTTGTTTTTCGATCGTGATCATAATGCAACCATAATGTGTGGTCCCTTTCAAGCTTTATCTAGAGGGGCAACGTTACCCATTTAATGAAAAAATAAATTGTTTAGTGTTTCTAAAGTGAACAAGTTGTAATGTTTTGTGATATTCTGAAAATAACAACCCACAAACGTCATGTTTTTGAACGATCACATTGCGGCTGTCATAGGATCGTGGGGTAGCGACATCGATATAGCGGCCAGTTGAACATTGTCAGTGTCCTTTGTTTAAGGTGTGAATCGTGTGTTGGTTCATATCACGGAGTGTCACAAAGAAACCACCACGTTTCCAGACCGGTGGATAGAGGGACTGTGGTTGATGCAAACTATTTGACGGCATTGGAAGGGTTTTCTGTTAGGAACTGTGGAAAATTAAACTTGCCCATGGCTAACGGACCTTACTGCCTTTGACCTCAAATACCCTTTCAGAAATGAAAATTTGGAAGTGCAAACATCAGACAACAAAATTATGATTTTAACTTTTGCCTTGCACCATGCAGTGCTGAAACAAGTCATTTAAACTGCCTTCAGGTGTGAACACAAACAGTTGAAAACAAAACCAAAGAAATACACTTGATTATCACGCATACACTGTATAACCATAGCACAATACGTGTATATTTGCAGGCTGTAATCAAAATTTAGGTAAGACCCTCTCCCTTGCACAACACATTTTATTTTGTCAAATGCGTCTTTCAATCGTCCATGGATAAACTATAACCAGAATGATTAGGGCACATCGGTATATGGATAATAACAGTAATGGACAAGGCACATCAATGTATGGATCTTAAACTGGACTGCAAACAAACAAACAACCTTTAAGGCGATACTAAAGAATTCAGAGCGTGCTTGGTTGCCATCGCTGGCAACGTTCCAAATGCACACTTTTGCACGTGCAAAATCTTGCCGTTCCGTTGTTTTCAATGGATTTTCAACTCCTGGTATTTTGAAAATACTCAAAATCTTTCAACTCTCTCAATTGTAAACTAATCTAGCTGACTTATGGTAGGATTATTGAAGTCTGACATGAGAAAATACATAAGCATGCATTTCTATAACTTCTGGGCCGTTAATGAGATATCGCCGTTAAACCCTTCAAAATTTCACCAAATGACACAGTAGATATTTTCCTGTTCAAAAATCGTTTGTACTTAAACAGCTAACCTAATCCATGTTAGGGGCTCTAAACAGGTATCTTGTGTGGAAAATTTGGTGCAAATTTGCAGGAGCTGAAATGTTTTAAAGTAGAGCTGTGAAAATTTGTATATGTGTGACGTCACTGACCAATCGCGCGACAAACCTGCGTCTTTTGGAATCGTATGGTTCTGTAAATCTTTATTATGCAAACCATGAAAACTTTGCATTTTGATTGATTTTGGATATTACCCTTAGCAACCGTTGCTTAGCAATTTGAATCCTTTGGTATCGCCTTAAAGAGTCTTGTTATCAGTCCTCATGAAATGTCACGCTGTATGATGATAGAATGGTACCCTGACAGAGAACTTGAGCTTGTCCACTCATTCAATAACTTTGACCCTCTTTTTGATGTTCAAGAAGAGTTGACAATCTTGCACACCTATTTTGTTACAGGTACATAACAATCCAAGCACACAAAAATGCACAGAACAACAATGAAAATTATGTCAACCAATCTCAGCAAGGCACAGGTGGTACAGGTAAGCAGTTAGACTTATCCAAATCTTAGTTCATTGTTTGTGAAATTCAAGTCTGGTTTGATGACACTTTCAAGCACATCACTATATTTTGGCTGAAAGAAGATCCACAATTTATAATCAGAAACAGTAAACATTGTCTAACCTAGACCTCTGTTATTTTAAATAAAATAAGCTGTGATGTAAAAGGCTAAAACTTGTTGATTTTAAACCAGAACAATTTTTTCATGAAACCAATAGATCACCAAGAAGTTTGTGACAGGTGTAAAGTGAACTATATCAGGACTGTCAAATTAATATAATCTGTCAACAAAAATTAAATGAACATAATGCATGCAATTTTAAGATTTTTGTTGGGCTACACTCATTTTATGAAGGGTACAGTCACAGAAGAGAAATCTCTTTCTCTAGATAATGTTGCCCTCTACATGCAAATGCTTTTAGTGTGGATGAAATTCTCATACCGTATATAATTGGTAAGCGATGTCTTCCAAGTTAATGTGGTCAGTTCAGATTTTCATTTCAAAGTTTTTCCTTTTTTTCCAACATACATAGCCTGAACAAATTCCATGATTCCTTAGCCTGCAAACTTGCTAACTCAATGCGAAACTTGACCACAGTTTCAATTTACAGAGAATATACATCAAGAAACTTAAATAGTGCAAATGTTGATAAGCTAACGTTCGTTTTCTGATTTTCACTGACAGGTTTTATGCAGTACCTTAAGGGACTTCGTAACAACACATCCTCTACAATGGTAAAGGACCCCAATATGTAACATTTACTGAGAAGATCCTGACCATATTTACAAAAGAGTTCCATTGTCATGTGTGAACTTAGCTGAATCTGTGCCTGAGACCACAGCTGTCTTTTTCTCAGACCAATGCTAGACATTTGGTTGTCTTCATTCATTTCTGAAACCTGAGTCATAATCAGCATGTGACAAAACAATATTATTATGCCTATGCATGAATGTTCTGTGAAAGCTGTGACGTGACGAAAGTTTAAGTCTGTCTGTCAGTAGAAATGATTGATGATGGCAATGCAAATGTCTTAGGTGTTGTCGTGATCGATATCTGATATTTCACAATTTTGTGAACATTTAGTTGTTTTAGTTATGAGAAAATCAAGGCACATGTCAATCATAATCACAATACTCTGTAAAAGTATTAAAATACTCTTGATTTGTCGCTGTGTCGGCAAAATATACTTGTTTAGGTAATTTTTGCTATTATACCGACACAGCATAAAGTAAGTGAACATGGATCTCACTTTCTGAGTTCCAGATATTGTATGCAGAAGAAAATGTTTTCATGCCAGATTAATTTTGGTCTCGACTTGGAGAGTCCAATTTGTATGAGAGGACTGACTCTGACCTGCAGGTGAAGATGATGACCAAATATGAATCAACCAGGTGGTGTTGCAATTTTGCAAAACACCAACGAGCATAATGATATACTTTTCAGAAATTTTTAATAGTATTGGGCCAATGAAATGGTCTTCCCCTCCCTGTGTACAAACACATTTGAATAACTGTATAGCAGGTATTCACAATGGCAAAAAAAATTCATGTGGCTGGAAAAAATCGGAGATTTTTGAGTGAAAGTTCAGATCTTGACAGTTTTTGCCCCCCGGCCTACCACCAGGTAAGACAAGGCTGGCGGTTGCGGACCGCGCAGCAGTAGGGAGTGGACCCTATTCTTATTCTTAGTAAGGACAGTGGTCCACAAAAAAATCTGAGTGGCACTTCTTGAAATAAGTTCTCGATATGTAAACCCTGTCTTATATTGTCACCATCAGGGTAAGTTTGAAATACTTTGTATAACACACTTAAAGATCAGGCAATTTTCAAAAGTCAAAAAAACGTTGACTTGTCAAAACTTTTAAGAAGTGCCAATTTCACACCGTATTTGTCTATCAACTGGCAAACGCGTGCAATAAATGACCGCGGAAATGGACATATGCGCCCAGGGGTCACAGGGAGCGATCATAACATTTTCATATAAGACCATTTCATGTGCCCTTTAAATTATGCTGTGATGTTTCATCTCTTTAGTTACTGACTGTGCTGTCAATTTGGACTGTAACAACATATCTTTAATACACGTACTCCGGACTCTGTGCAGTACGCAAAAATTTAGTTACCATGTTTGTCAAGGCAAAGATGTGTCTGTATACTTTACAAAAATTTATTATGATAGCATACCGTATGGTATATATATATGCAGGTGTAAATGGATAATTTCAATGCAGTAGTATGTCTTTTATCATAGACTTTCATTCTGGGCTCTGCTATCATTCATTATCAGAAGATTATCATTTCCATAGCAGATGAAAACTTCATTTTCATAAGCCAGTAGAAATAATAAGAATGATAACAATCCAAAAATCAACACTAGACTGGCTTAAATGCTTTGATAACCTAAAAAGCTCAAACTTCAGCATAACTTGACTTGTCTGAAATGGTTCAGAATCTTTGAGAAGTTATCACAACTGACAATATAGAGTTTGCGTAACCTATACTCCAGTCTATTTATAAGCTCAAACTCTACAAAATGCTACCCACTCAATTTACTGACTCTCTACAACCCACTTTATGCAAAATCAGGCCTTGCACACTAACCTATTTAACCCTGTACAGTTTACCTTCTACAACCCATTTAACCATAAACTGACCATATTGCCCAAGCCATTTATTCCTTAACTGTAAATACAATACGTTACCTATTTTTACCCTATATAAGTATTAAAGCTAAATATAATACAACCTATTTTACAGCTGACACTCTTACCACCCATTTAACCCTATACATAACTAAAATTGTCCCGGTACAACCTACCTGGCACTGATGCACATCCTGTTTGATGCCAAACCTGACACTCCACATGTACAATCTGTTCAACTTGATATATGGCACTCGACTGGACATTACAGCCATGAGCACAACCCTGAATCTTAATCCAACAAACTATTAAACCATAAAATATATACACATGTACTGCTCAATCAATTTAACCCTGAACCTGCAGACATGGTCCAGCACAATTAACCCATTCAGTTCCAAACCCAACATTAAAATTCAGTCAATCCTGAACCTGACCAACCATCTCAACCCTGAGCCTGAAACTGTACAATTAACCCATCCAGCTTGAAACCTAACATTCCACAACAAACTCAAATCTAAACCAGACATTATCTGGCATTTAAGTGAAGTTTAAAGCAAAGAATGAGCAAAGAGCAGAGCATATATAGTTTTAGTCCTGAGCATACATAGTCAATCCAACTGTTTATCTCAAGACCCGGCTGAGAGGTTCGGAAGTGAAAAAAGGAATCAAGTGCGAATTTCAGGTGTAAATTGTTTTGGTTACGGTAATGTTATCCATCATTTTGTACTGTAATGTTATCCATCATTTTGTACTGTAATGTTATTCATCATTTAGTACTGTAATGTTATTCATCATTTTGTACTGTAATGTTATCCATCATTTTGTACTGTAATGTTATCCATCATTTAGTACTGTAATGTTATCCATCATTTAGTACTGTAATGTTATTCATCATTTTGTACTGTAATGTTATCTATCATTTTGTACTGTAATGTTATCCATCATTTTGTACTGTAATGTTATCCATCATTTTGTACTGTAATGTTATCCATCATTTGTACTGTAATGTTATCATCATTTTGTACTGTAATGTTATCCATCATTTTGTACTGTAATGTTATTCATCATTTAGTACTGTAATGTTATTCATCATTTTGTACTGTAATGTTATCCATCATTTTGTACTGTAATGTTATCCATCATTTAGTACTGTAATGTTATCCATCATTTAGTACTGTAATGTTATTCATCATTTTGTACTGTAATGTTATCTATCATTTTGTACTGTAATGTTATCCATCATTTTGTACTGTAATGTTATCCATCATTTTGTACTGTAATGTTATCCATCATTTTGTACTGTAATGTTATCTATCATTTTGTACTGTAATGTTATCCATCATTTTGTACTGTAATGTTATCCATCATTTAGTACTGTAATGTTATCCATCATTTTGTACTGTAATGTTATTCATCATTTTGTACTGTAATGTTATCTATCATTTTGTACTGTAATGTTATCCATCATTTTGTACTGTAATGTTATCCATCATTTTGTACTGTAATGTTATCCATCATTTTGTACTGCACTGCATAGGTTAACTGGCAATCTAGTTTACAATGTATGATTATAAAGGTTGCACAGTGAATGCCTTGGCAAATGATATTGATGTTGCACTGAAATTGTTTTATCATATTCATATTCTGTCTGTTTGTTGTGACTCCAGCTGTTTGGTTTCGGTAGAAAGACACATTTCAGATGTTGAAAAGTCAATTATTGGTAATTTTTGCTCTCAGATTGCCTTTAACACCATACATATTAAACTTGATGACATATCATGTCAGTTCATATTGAGCAATATTGTATGCTTTGTGATACAGGTACCTGTGTAGAGACATTTCTTATGACAGCCATTCAGTGGTATGTTCACTTTTGACAAAACTGCTTGACAAACAGTCTGTTTCAGATTTTAACTCTTTTGATAGAATTTGCACCTGGGTAATGTTGCTTGAGAGATTTTCTTGGTATTTCAAACTTCTGATCCAGTGTACAGCAAGTATCAGCAGCGCCAGTGTATATAGACAGAAGTGTTTGATCACAACCCAGGGTTCTCCACATGGAGATTTTAGGGCTGGGGCAATCTATTTATGTGTTAATAACTAATACACAGGGATAAATTTTTCCAACAAAAGAATATGCAAATTGTGCAGTGTTATGTAAATTAGCTATCCATCTGGTTTTCCTTTGGAGAACGCTGCAACCAGTGTGTTGGTATTTAATAGCATGTTCCATGGTACACAGTAAAAATTCCATTACAATTAAAATGGTAATACAGAACAATGCAACAATTTTATCCCATCACTGTGATAAGCACAGGACAGTGCAATACTTTATCTCACCATTCTCAATCACTTTTTCTCCTTTAAAGAGCACAAAATGGTTATAACACCTTTGTAATAGCCCTGTTGAAAATTTTTCACATCTAGGAAAATGAAGTAGGATGTTTTAGAAAAAAGTGGATGAGTAGACTGGAAAATCTGTCACTCGAGGGCGCTCTCTACACTCTCCCTCTCTAGGAGGAGAGCGTAGGGAGCGTCCTCAAGTGACAGATCTTTCAGTCTAGTGGATGAGTTGACAGTGTAAATGGTTGATTGCTTTTGTTGCCCAACAAACAAACTGCTATCAAAATGGAGGATTTAAACAATCAGTGAAAATTATTTAACTCATTACAGATTACGCTGTCATTCCAATCACGCAAACTCAGAAACTGACTCATCGTGGCCAATTCATGATCATTTCTTGATCTGTAGAGGTTATATGTCATATCAAAATCATCAACAAAACAATACTTGCATATATCAGCAAACAAGCACTTTTATGTGTGAAATAAAAGATTTCCTTTACAGGACGTTGTCCTTGAAAAGATATTGAAAATGTGTTTTGCTATTTATTATAAATCTGACAGGGTTTAATAACAATGCAAATTTTTACTTTATGTCTGGAATTGTTTGTCTTTACTGGATGATTTCACTGACAAGAAGTCATGATACTTGTTGAAGTTTTTATTCTCATGCAGTAATTACAAAATGAATTGTAACCTTGATTTATTTATTAGAACTAAGTTCATGCGGTTGAAAGAAGGCATTTACAAATGTTACTTTGAGAACTTGCAATATGGCTATCTGTATGTAACTTACCAGGACTTAACTATGATCTCATTGATCATGGTACAAATGTAGTAGATAACCATTCATTATGGATCCCATGTACAATTGTGAATTAACTATCCATCGTTTTTATACTTTGCATGCTTCTCTACTTTGTGTTTGAAAGTTTTGGATTTGAGTTCACTGAGGGAGGAGATTTTTACACTCTTCAGAGGATACTTCCTCGATTTCTGTACAGTGATAACAACACCAACGTACTTTCTATTTCGGAATATTTCCTGTGAATCAAAAAGAAAGTATGAAGAAGTACAATGACATATTATTTTAGGAAAGGAACTGGATAATGGTGAATTAAGATTTATAAAATGATTATTAAACGTGACATGCTGTAAACCGATGTAGTTGTATAGGGTAGACAAGTCTTTTACCATAGGAATGAAATGGCCAAAAGTAATTTTCTGGTATGATTCTTTGGGAATAAACTTTTCAAAAAAAAGAAGGGAAGCATTTACTTGTTGTAGTAAATGCATTTAGAAATTAGTAATGAGAGTTCAATGTATTGTGTGTGATAAAGCTCTTCTGACAATGATATTCTTACTACTTGAATATTTTAATTAAAGTAGCGAGAATTATTAGTTTCAGAACTAACCTTTATTCAATTAATACCCATGTAATATGACTTAAGCTTGATTGAGGAAGTGGATGCATAAATTTAAAATTACATAGTGGAAAATATGCATGGATATATTTAAAAGATATGCATTTGTATTATATTACAGTACCATAGTTTTCATTTGCTATGTCAAGTGGTATAGCTGTGTATTGGAGAAAGATTGAAAGAAAAAATTTAAAATTAGTCTGCCAGTATTGGTAAAATAATAACACTGTGGAACTTATAGCTATAGTATTTTATCCATATACTCTGGTGATATGGTTGGCACTCATCATAAATAGACCATTTGACATTTGTGCTCAGATCTGCTCCTTAACCCTTTCACCACCATTGTTTAGCCCAAACCCATAATGTCAGCAATGGTGATTGTGGACCTGTTTACATGGAATTGGGGGAGAACAGGTTAAGGCAAAATGCTCATTGTTACAACTTGCTGATATAAAAACTAATGAATTATATCTGGGAATGTCCCGAAGGAATGTTCTTGAAAAAATTAGGTGATGGCAATTGTTAAAGGAATAGCGCACAGTTAGAAAAATATTTCTAGTGTGAAGTGCAAACTTTAAACACAAGTTTTTACAAGGATGGCTTTCAAAATGCAACCTATGCAGGTGTATTTCTGTTGCGTAACTGTTATTGTGTGAATATATCAGTTTTAAAACTGTACTTAATCAAGATATGAATGTCAAATATGTCACTTTGCCTGGCACATTTATTTATACTGATGAACTTTTGTAAAGCATTAAGAACACACGGTGAAGTCTATAGTGTGGGTTATACATGGTCTACAATGTGCATCAGCATTTTTGAAATAAAGAAATTTTTGTCAAAAATCTTATAACAGAAGTAGTTATATTTTTAACTTGTAAGAACTGCCTGCAGTTTTGTCGTTTGTCAAAGCATGCTGAAGGTTAAGTAATCTTATAAAATTGCATTTTACTGGCATGAAATTTAGAGGTAAGGGTATCAATAAAATTATAGTTTTGGCTCATTGTATAGAACAAACTTTTAGCTATTTTATGATCAGTACAGGTTTGTGTGTACAAAGGAAAGCAGAACTGTACACATGTATACAGAATACAGTAATCAGCTTTTGCAAAAAAAAAAAGTAAAATTCACATAGGTTACAGGTGTTCTTTGAATTCAGTTCCTTGCAAACCAGCAGTCTTTGCAAGCCACAGATTCAGCCAGAATGTAAGGGAATCAAATTTTTTGAACAATTATTCAGTTTAGGTCTTTACGAATAAATAATGTAGCTTAATAATAGAACTATTAAATTTCCATCACTTTTGCCCCAATTAAACCCCGGCTCAAAAAGGCCCGGGATCAGGATTAACTGAGGTGTTAAGAAGATTATGAGGCGTTTCTGTCTTTTGTTTTCCTTTGAAATTGCATTCGTTATATAAATATGTTGTTAGATTTTTGGATTAATCCGCACAGGGGTTTAAGTTCAAGGGTAGCTCATCAATGCAGTGAAATGCTTATATTTTATATTGTACCGAGTTGCAAATTGCAAATTTTGCTTTTCTATTTTTTATTTTTATTTTTATTTTTTTATTTTATTTGATACACAGATCGATGGAGAAACCCACTAACAGATCTGCGAAACAAAAAAGTCACAACATCACAAGATAAATGTACAAGACAACCGTAAAAGTAACACGATACATTAAAATGAAAAAAAATACACGAATCAAGAAAAAAACTATTAAAATGACATGGATAAAATAGTTTTAAAACTACACAGCGTTGAAAAAATATCTATATTACACTTGAAAGAGACATTATTAAAAAAAGACATGCATCTTGGCACTGTTGAGAATTTTCTGCAATTAACAGAAAACAAGTCTGGTTTAAAACGGGGTTTATTGCGTAAATTTCTACTAGGGGCATAATAAAAAGCAGATTTGATTTAAAACATTTGGTGAATCATAATGTGAATGGATTATTTTGCATAAAAAGCACATGTCAAAGGTAAGTCTTCTATTGTATACCTTAGGAATGTTCAGAATTCTGCAATAAAATGGGTAGCTGGATTTGTTGCAGTGAACATTGAGTTTGCGACAAATGTACTTCACAAACTTATTTGTAAACGGTCAGTTTTTTCTGACAGGCCCTGCTAATGAGGGTGACCACACAACAGAGCCGTACTCTAGAATAGATCTTACATAAACAAAATACAGAGAAATAATTGCTGATATGTCATTAAATGGCTGGCAGAGACCTTATACAAAACCCAGAGATTTCAAGGCTCTAGAAACAATGTTATTCAGATGTGAAAAGAATAATTAAAGATTGCAAGTAAAATGCCCAAATCCTTGACAACAGAGACCAGTTGAAGAGGAGTACCATTGATGGAGTAATCAAGAGAGGAAATGACTCTTTTCTAGAGTGTGAAACTGATAAATTTACATTTACTGATATTAGGTGACAGCTTCCAGTTGTTTACACCAATGAGCAAATTTGTCAAGATCTTGCTGTAACAATTACAAAGTCAGCGAGGGATGTGTGATGGTGCGATAGATCTTAGCAACGTCGGCATACAAGCTGAGCTTTGCAGAAATTACTAACAGTAAAATATCGTTTCTATGAGACAAATCACAGTCGTTTGGAGAGCTATTCAGCGCTGGGACTATTCGCCCCATAGACGAGTGTGTAGAAGCGAGAAATACCCCAAGTTGGGGTATTTCTCGCTTCTGCACACTCGTCTATGGGGCGAATAGTCCCAGCGCTGAATAGCTCTCCAAACGACTGTGGACAAATCTCCTGGGATCTCGAAGCTAATATTGTGTCCTTCAATTTCATTAACAAAACATAACATTAACCTAAAATATGACAGCAACAACAAGATACCATGGACGTAAAAAAAGAAATGTTCGGGTGGCCGGTGGTGGCGATACAGTGAAATCCGAAACTAAATCCAATACCGAAAGTAACTTCAGCTTTACTTTCTCGCCAGCTGGCACTCAACGTCGGGCATGGGCAAATTCTCACTAGCACTGAACAAAATCGGTCTGAGTTACAACTTTTCAAGTCTGAGGGGGCGGACACCCGTGAGATTCCTCTGGAAAATGGCTAACATACCACAGTTGAAGGAGAAAGCGCGAACGGCGATCGACGCGGCAAGCGGAGAACTTAATGAACTGAGTCAAAACATCTGGTCCCATCCTGAGCTCAACTATGAGGAACATAACGCTCACAGAATCTTGACAGATTTCCTTGAGAGGTATGGTTTTCAGGTCGAAAGACACTACAAGGTTGACACAGCTTTTCGCGCAACCTTTGATACTGGTAACAAGAATGGCGTAAACGTTTGTTTGATTTCGGAATACGATGCTCTGCCTGAGATTGGCCATGCTTGCGGACACAATTTGATCGCAGAGGTTGGAGTTGGGGCTGGCATCGGGGCGAAGGCTGCACTTGAGACTGCGGGAAAGCAAGTTGGAAAGGTATACAGACCGTTTTACTTGTAATGACCATTGAAGAACTTAGTTACGTGACAGGTAACTGAGTCTATTTGCAATGGTTGATGGGGGCTAGAGAACTTAGTGCAATATAGTTGCACACATATCTTTATGCAAGTTTATATCATGGAGCTACCGATAGTGTAGACTGACGTACTTAGGGGAGAACCATTTGATTTCTTGGGGGGTATGGAGGATTTTGAGAAAAAAAAAATTGTCACCAGGTGAGATAGAAGAGAAAAAAAATTGATTCTGTCATGGCCTGAGAAAAAAAAAATTGTCATAACAGACAGAAGTGAAAAAAAAAATTGTCACAATGCACCAGAAATTAGCAAAATTTGGAAACCTTATTCTGAATCTCATGTATTCTCTGCTGGCGTGCCGCCATAGGCGGTGCAAATGTTTTTACCACAAGCAATTCTGATGTTATTTTCCCAGCACTTATGATATAGGCATGCACTACATAGGTCTACTTAACATCTCAGTATACTCTGTGTTTTCCTTCCCTTTTCTGACCCAAGAAATCATATTTCAGGATTTCTATCGCAATATCTCAATGGCATAGGCACTATCTAAAGGGGACTTTTTGACTTCTGTAAATTGTGAAAATTTAAAACACAAGACAGGAGTCAATAAACTAGTGTTAAACTAGTGTTTATTGAGTGAAAAATAAACTGAAACTCCTCTCAGATTGCACCATTAAACACATCAATTTCTCAAAATTTCCAATACGACAGGGGGAATCCCCCTCCCGTGCTCTTCCCCTTGGGGTGTTCTAACAGTTTCACTTAGTAAAAAATTAAAAGAAACCTCTCAGATTCCACCAGACTGCACCATTGCACACATCAATATCTTAAAAATTTCCATGCAAGATAGGGGAAAGCCCCTGTGACACTTCCCCCTAAAGCCCCTCGTGTGTTCTCCCCTGTACTTTCAAATTCTGCCTGGTCAGATGTCCTAGTGAAAACCCTGTCATAATACCCATCAAAATTAAACAATATACTATATGGTTTGATACTGCATGAGCTTTTATATCTTTATTTTATTGTGACTTTGAATTTCATTTTAATGGGTTCACCTTTTTTGAACCATCATGAGATAACTGATGATAGTCTAGCAGGGTACATCAGGATTCAAAAGGTCTTTACTGTTGCTGCATTTTGTAAATTTTACAATTACATGTATTGGTATTTAACTTTTCTAAATGGGGGGGATCAGTCAAAATTTCAGAGTTAGAGAGGGGGGTTACTCAAATTCATCATGGGTTGGCGAGGGGGGGGGGGGTCACTTGAAATTTTGGAGTTTCAGGCCGTAACTTGAAATTTTGGAGTTTCAGGCCGTAAATAATGATGACTCCCTTATATACAACGCATTATAAACTTGATGACCAATAAAAAAAATTTGCACTGCTACTTCATTTGAAAAAAAAAAATTGATCCAGGTCTGACAGTAGGAAAAAAAATTGCTGTCACTGTGGCAGGAAACAAAAATTTGCTCCCATACCCACTTCCTCCATACCCCCCCAGAAATCAAATGGTTCTCCCCTTATCCGAGGGCTTACATCTTTCTGATATGTGTGTGAATTATGATTAACTGTTCACTACTTATCAGATATTATGGTAGAATTAATTTAATTGTAAACATGCACTTTTAGCATTGACCTTCCTCTATATTGACAGATAAAGGCAACTGTTGTCATGGTGCCCTCAATGTCTGTCCGTGAATATCTGTTTTAAATTTTGTATAACATGTCAAGGTTGTAATAAGACATGTTGAAGATTAGACTGTAAAGGCAATGAACTGGTAATAAATCAATGTGTATAGAATATGCAACTTTAGTATCATTCCAAGGATATTTCCAAGCAGTTGAACAATTAACTTTAAAAGTTGTCTTTCCTGGAAAATGTTCATTTTTTCCCTTTTACAATCTGCTTTTACATAGTGCATTGGTTATGTCAGGCAGTTTTTTTTCTATCCAAGATTTCACTTTTTGCCAGAAATACTGCATACTGAATAATATATTTTAATTGAATACCGCAGCTGATAGTGATGGGAACACCGGCAGAAGAAGGAGGTGGGGGCAAAGTGAAGCTGATAGAAGCTGGAGCCTTTGATGACATTGATGTTGCCATGATGGCCCATCCTACTGACAGGCAAAACAACGTGCCAACACCCACCCAATTAGCTATGGTTGAGTAAGTAACAATAAAAAAGATAACACCTTCGCCAAAATGGTTGACTGATGAAGAAATTTCTATCAACAGACTCAACTGTGTTATTTGCACCTTCTGTACTCCAGCATTTTTTGAAAACGCCAGAAAGAACATACATAATAATAATAATATTTTTATTGCTTGCTTGTAAATATAGGATTTACATCACATTTGTGGCAATAGAAGTGTGATACAAAAATAAGTTCAAATTTCCTTCAATAAAGATAAAGATACATGATTTCCAAACATCATACATGTAATTATGCTGTTTCTGAATATTTCAAGGGTCATTCCTTACAAGGTACATCATGAAAACAAACAAAGGAATGCAAACTTACATGCAACAGTTAAATTCTGACACACAGCAAGATATGAAGAAAGTTCTGAACGCTACATGTGATTGTATAGATTTTGACAGTTTTTGAAATGCCCTTTGAAATGTTCTGTCATTGTTCAAAAATTTGTGTGAAGAAGGCAGATATTGCTTGTCGAGATCGATGCATGTGAGGATGAGAAACAGTCTTTCTTCTGCTTTATTAAACTTTGTCAATATTTGCTTGACAGGATGAATGTTACATTCCATGGCAAAGCATCTCATGCAGCCTATGCACCATGGGAAGGGGTCAACGCCCTGGATGCGGCTGTCATGTTTTATCAGAGTATGTCTGTGATGAGACAGCAGCTGAAACCATCATGGAGAATTCATGGTAAGTATCTGAACATTACTCAATAACGGATAATATGTGTTGCATTGAGCATGTTGTTCTTGCGAATGGAATAATTTTTGCCACCGAAAATGCATGTGAATCACAGTTACCACTTCGTCTGTACTGAAGTTGTAGGGGAGTGCCAACATTCCAACTTTCTCTCATTTGCTGCAACTTGTAAGGCAAAAGGAGATAGTTGGATCTGTATTTGTCGTATGTCTTTGTTTTACGGAGTATAATTATTACTGTTCCTGACAACCTGACTGATTAAAATATTTTCCTACATCCCTATACCAGATACAGAATCAAGCTGGTCTTCAGTTTTCATACTGAGCAATACCTTTTACATGTTTCAGAGTTGACCGTTAATCAGAAATGGGCAGAATTTCCTCACATTTTGATGTCCCAAGGACCCAGATCAAGGTCTATTCAGTGACTCAATTAACCACTTTGTCAATGAGAAAATAATTCAAAACTGCAGACTTTATCTTTGCCGCCATGACAAAGTTTGAGCTCTGTTAGATCTTCAGTGGCCTTCAGCAATGGTGCACTGCTATGTGATTATAAAGTGGTTCTATGGGGAAAATGGATGTCAGTTGTGTCATATTTTAAATATTCAGGTGTTGTGTTTTCTTGCAGTGGTTTATGGAGCAAAGCACAATAGGTCTTGGTAGATCAAGCCTCGAAAGCTTTTTTCTTGCTCTGTTAAGATAAATTATTTTCGAGACTAATCTATTGACATTGACACAACGATTCTCTCCATTTTGAGTAACTGTCATGGTCTTGAAATCTGGGGACACATTGCAGGCCGAAATGTCGAAACTCCATGTAAAATTTTGTAAGAGATTAATTAGACAAAGAAGACATGTCATAGATGCAGCTGCTAGAGGAGAACTTGGGAGATCAACACTCAGATCAATAAGACTGCCATGAATGCTCGCACTCAAAAAAAATATCAAAAAAAGTCAAAAATGTTAGTTTTGTGATACTGTGGTAGTATTGTGGCATGGTTTCTGAGTTTTAAATGGCTGAGGCTTTTAAAAGTGAATTTCGATAGGTACATTTACCATGCATATAATGTACAAGAAGAAATGGCAGAACAGAGTAAAACTGCTGGGCGACAAGTCCTAAAAATATCCTTTTTTGTATGGGTTTGCTGAGTGTTGGTTTAACCCAAGGAGTACAGAATGAAGACATGTTTTTATCCCAATTTAAACAGCGCTGCAGAGATACAGATACACAAAATTAGCATGATCTTATTGGTAATTATAGTAGGCTTTCAACGTACTTTTATTTTAAATTTCACTATTTATGGAAAGTTATTTTCACATCCCAATGAAACCCATCATCAAAACTGTACTCACCTCATTCCGCATATCATCTCATACACTAAATATGGAAAAGGAAAGATGTACTGGTTGTGCAAGAGAACAGAGGATGTGTTCCCATGACAATGCAACAATTGAGGATGAATTTCACTTTCTGCTTGTATGTCCTTTGTACAATGAACTTATAAAAAAGTATATCCCCCAATTTTACCATTATCAACCAAATATGGAGAAATTTGTATGATTATTGAGCACAAGTAAGACAGAAATTACCCGCAATTTCAGTAAATTTCTATTTTATGCTTTCAAATCACGCAATGATGCTCATGCTCATGCTTTGACACATCTTTGACTGTCAATGTATTTTTGCTCTGACTTAAGGATGTACGAGCCGTACGCCCGCGTGGAATTTGTCACTTCCCATAGGATTACATTGAAATTTGCTGGAAAATTAATTTCTACTATTGTCATTTTAATGAAAATTTGCACAAAGCTCAGTCTAGAGAAGTAAATAATACTGATCAAATAAAATGATATGGTCACCGCGCTAAATTTTGAGATAAACAGCATTGAATTATTTCGTCCGTAGAAAATGCATTGGTGAAAAAATGCTGACTCAGCATTTTTTCTCATATATGGCAAAATTCATGGTCATGTATCTCAAAAACGAGCGCGTTGACCCCTATATTTTATCGCACATTTTGATAATACGTACAAAGGAGAATCCAAAAATCGACAATTTACAGAAATGACATTACTTTTAATTTTACCGATCGTACATCCTTAAGGCATGTAGTAATTATTACTATTATTATTATATTATTATTATTATTATTATTATTATTGAATTTTGCATGCATGTTCCTAGGGGTAAACTTCGTTGAGTTTGTTCAAAATGCAGTGAACTTTGCATATTTGCATTTCTAGTCATTTTTTACCTTCTAAAAATCTCTGCAATTACTGGTCTGCTTGAAATTTTATATGAAGGTTCTTAGGGATGTTCTTCATCATTTTTTTTCAAATTGTAACAAAACATCCACTATACCCGATACTGCATTTTGGGGACAATTTTTGCTGTTTTTGATTTCAAAAAACCAGAATATCTCATTCTTGAATTCCCTGATCCAATTGCAGAAACTTGAGATCTGCTGCACATTTCACTTTTGTATTTGGTGTGTAGATTCATGCTAAACTGTAAATAGGACTTTGTTCAAATAACGTTGTCATATACCAAAAGTACCGGTATGAGCTAATGAGAAGCAAAAGTGTAAACTTGGTGAAAATCTCAATAACTGCGAATCAAAATTTTACATGTTGATGATGATTTATTCAGAAGCACAACCCAAGACCTCCAAGCCAATAATAAGTTGTTTTCTAAAATATTACTGCTTGATGAATTACCAAATATTGTTTACATTAATGTAGTACAATATAACAAGAGGACATCTTTACTTTGGTATGGTAGATTGTATCACTAATTTTGCTGTACCAGGCTGCATGGTGTTGTATGTGTGTGTATCCATTGCAACAGTTGTAACCATTACATATTTCACCTTGGTATTTGATGGACGGTGCATCAAACGTTTTCAAATGCATGTATCATTGTGAATATTACAAACTAAGGCCTATGGAAGCTATTAACCCTCTTTCTGCCAAGTTGTAGTTATTTCTGTGGTTTGTTTATGGAGCCTGGTAGAAAGAGGGTTAAATATTGTACATACACTCACTCTAGCCTGTCATGTCTATCCAAATGTTAGCAAAATATCATTAATGCCATTTTGTTTTAATCGTGTAGGTGTGATCAGGAATGGAGGTACAAAGCCAAACATCATCCCAGAAAAGACAGAAGTTGAATATTATCTGAGAACCCCCACTGATGCAGAACTACCTGAGCTGCAACAGAAAGCAATATTGTGTGCAGAAGGAGCAGCCAAGTCAACAGGATGTACAGTGAGTTCCAGTTTTTAAGGTGGCCTGACTCATTACAATTTATTACATGCCTCGATGTGAGTTCAAATCAGTGAAATGGATTAAACTGCTAATTATAGATCACTTTTTTATAATAAAATCTCATGATGAGAGAGTTTTCATCACATTATTTTGTCATATCCATATTTCATTATAATTTATTGCACAAATAAACAAACCGAGGTATTTACAAACTAAAGAATTGAAGAAAATGATATCCAATGCACTGATCAGAGTACGTGTATACAGTCACCTATAATCTAAATATGCCCATATATGGTCAAAGGGCATTCCTTGGTGTTCAAAATGCCCATGTGAGGGCGCTGTTTTTAAAAAGCGGCCACCTGTTAAAATCTGTGATTGGTTAGATTTTCTCTTTCCATGGTAACTGTGTCAAAATTAGAACAGGTGACAGTATACCTTTAAATAATGGCTACTTTCTGCTCCATGATCAATACCAAGGACATGTGAGAAGTGTTGAAAGTCTTCCATTTCAGCTCCATGATCAATGAGAAGGGTACGTCAAAAGTGTGAAAGTCTTCCATTTCGATCTCAATGTTCACTTCAAAAAGAGTGAAAATGATCATCAAGAAGCTTGATTAGCAGGCAATGCTGTGTGTTATATTTTACATGTGCTATGTATGTACATACAATCCGCAACAGACTATTTCAGAAAAAGAACTTGAAATTGTCCTTTGGTTGTGAAGAGCTGAGGTTGTTGTTCAGTGCATCAACCCTTAGTTTTTCCTTATGATGAGTTCACTGTTTCTATTTACAGATGGAGCACAGCTTTAGTAGTCATTATGCAAATGTAATCCACAATCGTCCGCTGATACAACTTTACCGGAATAATGCCGACTTAGTTGGACTTAAACTTTTCACCCCGGAAGAGTGTGACAAGGCATTTGCCGGATCAACAGACATGGGAAATGTCACTCACACAGTACCAGGATTTCATCCCAAATTTGGCATTGGTTGCACGGCAACAACCCATTCCAGAGGATACACAGCTGAAGCAGGTAACATGGTCAATTGATCAGTACCAGGGAGAGTTCTTAGTAGCGTCAAATCTTCATACAAAATTTAACTCTCATCAAGTTTTCATTTGATTTGAGATGTCATACTTTCAAAATGAGGCAGACTGAAAAATGACTAATATGAGGCCATTCACCATAGAAGTGTAGTGGTAGTAAGTGCATAGTTTTTGATCCATCTGTTGATCTTGGCCTACCCTGAAAATACTAGACCTAATACTCCTGTTTATAGTAATCTGCTTGTCTAGAGGATCTTTGATATGTAATGGATAGAATTACCTTTGACAAGACATTCTAGGACATGAATAATACCAGCATATGGAGATTGGACTTGTACTGTTCTGTAAAACTGAATTTAACTTTTACACATTCGAAAAATTCTTAAAAATGTTTACTATCTTGTGAGGCCCAATGTTAAGGTAGTACGCACCTCGGGGACAGATATTCAGACTCTCAAATTTCTACAATTCTACAATCTAGCATTTGTAGGGGCTCATTTTAAAGCTCTTGGAAAAACAAAAACTTTTACTGTCTCAGTTTTTCGAAAATCCAAAATTTTAATTTTCCGCCATAGAGTTAACACAGGATTGTTGGCCATATTGAATTTCAGCTATAACAAAATGTTGGGTAATTTGTTTCAGCAGTTCCAAACTGCATGGTGACCCCTGATTTTATTGTTGATTTGGTAAGAGAATGGTTGTAGTTTCATTTGGGAAAGTTTGGCAAAAGTTCAAGTCATTCACTTTCGAGGCGCATACTACTTAAAAAAATGTTTCTAGCAATAAGTCAATTCAACGTGCCAAATTATTTGAAGCATATCGATGAAACTTAATTTGTGTTTTCTTGTGTAACATAGTAAATTAAAAAGGTCAGCAGTGTACTAGGAAACATTTATTTACTTTTCTTTCTCTTTGTAGGTAAGCCAGAAGCCCAGGAACCAACTCTAAAACAGGCAAAGATTCTGGCAATGACAGCACTGGATGTCTTCTTTCAAGACGGAATTATCACTGAAATCAAGGAAAGATTCAAGCAGGACATGGAAAATGAGCAAGCCCTTGTCGGCTTGTCAGAGTAAAAATGGACTGGTATAGAGTCACTGTTGAATCAAAGTACTTGGTTTAATTAGTATACATTTCAAAAGAGAATGAAGGCCAGGAAAAATCCAAAACTTTTTCACAGAATCACCTCTGCCATGTTTCACCTTTTCAAGAATGCTTCAAAATCTGCTCCAAGTTCTGTTGTATGATAGGATTCCTTGAGACTCTAATTCAAATAGACCACTCTACAGACAAAACATGCACAAACATGCGTAAAAATAAATGTATTTCTATATGCATATGTACAGGTGGGTTTGTTAGTACCACCAATATGTGATCTCTTGGGCGTACTGAGTCTGTACGGCAAGGTGTGTTGCTTTTATGCTGGAGGAGAACCATTGGTGTTCATTTTCTTATTGTCATATTATTTAGTAAACTTATAGAAAATATTTACTCTGTGTTTCTGTTCCAGGACAGGAACAGGGCATTCAGTGTCGTAAATCACTTCGTGAAATTCAGTTGACAAGTTTACAAAAACAGCAGCACTTAACTTGCTAAGGAAATCATAAGCAAAAACATTTTATCTCCTGGGCCCAAAGCATAATTGTGTAAAGTGTAGAATGTGGCGTCAGACAAATTTTGGCCTCGCAAATGGAACAGCTTGATTTTTAATGAACCCAGAGCATATTTTTCTGAGATTTTTAAAGAAAGACATGTACGATGAGAACACATGTGAAATATTTCTACCTTGTGAAATCATATCACAGCAAAGAATGTATCAATAGCTTGGTGCTGAAGGTTGGCTGTAGAAAATTTGCTCTGATGCTTTTCTTCTGTGATGGTTTGTGGTGTGATTACTTAAAACATGAAAAGTGTAATTCTCTTTTTCTATACATTGTTAAAAACAAGGAAGATATATCTGTCTTACTGAGCATTAAATGCTATCTTTGGATATCCAATTCTCAAAGGATATGGAATATATAAATCTCAGATCCGTCACTCGCCAGAAAGAATCATGCTCCTGACAATCGTCTCTTTTGAAAAACTTTACAGTATTACAAACCAATGGAAATTCAGTATTTGAATGTCTCTCAAAGCTCAAAAACATCCTACGGCAAACCATTTGATTTCTCTGAAAAAGTGATCAAGAGACGTTGTGCAATAACTAAACTTTTTGTATTCATCTCAAACTTACTGAAGTTAGCGAAGAAAATAGAATTTTTCTTTTATCAATCACGGTGCATTTCTTTTGACTTCTGCTATTTACAATGTTGATATCAATAATATCAGTGCAATGCAAAGATTGTAGTTTCTTACAAAAAATACATTTAATTTCTCTGTATTTCTTGTTAGTGATGTCACTAATTTTTGAAAAGAGAAGTAGTTTATAGCTTTTGTTGGTTAACAACATTACTCTTATGATACGATAAGTTATGGAAGGTCCAACATATCAACGATGTCATGTATGGTTGTGTAGTTTGTGCTTCTGATGACTTCTTTTTCACCCCAAGTGACAGAAGCAGAGGGTGGAGGAGTTGAAACAGATTTTTTTTGCCAATATGTGCACGTCAGGTTTTGCATCAGTGTGCACCAGCTTTACAGTACCTGCACACTGACCGGGCTACTGTTTACCAATAAGCAGGGTCTGTAAGCTCCTGGAAAGTCTTTGAAAGTCCTTGAGTTCCAAAGCCTTCTTGAAAGTCTAGGAAAAGTCCTTGAAAATGAAATTGAGTCCTGGAAAGTCCTGGGAAACTGAGAAATGTCTACAATTTTCAAAAATTACAAGATGATCAGTCTTGGTACTGTAAAAATTATATGTAAAATGATATATGAAAATTTTATCATATACCCATGCCCATATCGCCCAACCCCGGTGATGTTTATCATAAATAATCAGCCACTATATTTTACAGTAACCGTCGAGGTATGCATGATAAACGTCATCAGTTTTGGAGTGTTCCAGAACTGCATTTGTAATTTGATAGTAACAAAGTAAACAAAGTAAACAAACAATATGGCAGCTGCTCTCTGCCTTCGATGCAATGTTGCCGACATACAAATTGAACGGCTTTGAGTAACTAGCCTTAGGATATTTTGGGTAGCTACAAATACAGGAATAATATAAGGTTATTCCCATGATACCGGGATTTATATCTGAGTACATCATGCAGCAGAAGTATTGTCCAAGACGTGTAGCATCTCGGACAATACCGAAGCATAACGATGTACGAGGACATCAATCCCTGTATTTTGGGAATAACCTTATTATTATACACCTTTTTAGTCTAACTTTACAAGAAAAGAGTCAAAATTAAGGCATCTTTTGGATGCTTATCGCTCACTGTACTGAGCGATTGCAAGCAGACTGGGAACGCGTTGAGCGCGTGCACTAAGCACGCAGAACGAAATTTCAACCCGCACTGCGCAGTGCACATGGTAGAAATTGTACGACAGCAGCATAATTTCACTTGAATTCACATGTTTTGGACTGACCACAATTTGATTTGGGAAGTACTGAATGCTAAGAAGTATACATTTTTGTGAAAAATGTAAAATTTTCTCTTCTTTTTCTCTGTGTTGACGTAAAGGTGTTTTGAGGTCAAACGTCAAACAGCATCCAATAACACCAAAAGTTACTGTACTCGGTGTCAAAGTTATTGGACTCCACACCTTCTGATACCAAAATTTACTGTACCACAAAAGTACATAGGTTACAGGCGCAAGTGTACCCTATAATAATATGTTGAATCCTGTAATGTTTATCCCATGGTTATTCTGTTTTAGTTCTTACAATTTTTTAGACAAGCTCTAGCAAATGTTTCACCTTTTGCATGGCACGGTCAACCTCAGAACAGGTAGTTAGCACATGGCGTGACAGCAGTATTGCACATGCGACACTTGTTGATGTAGCAACCCTCAATGTAAACAAACAAAATGGCCACCTCTCTTCGCTCCGTGTGAAGAGAGAGCACGATCCAAATCAGGAGAAATTCAAAGCAAGGAAAGTTTTTGATAGGTAATGATTATAATAATATACTGCACCATAAAAAGTTCTTCCTGTATGGCTATTTTTGAATCCCAGTATCTTTTCTCTGGTGCTCATTGAGATAATGAAGGATTTTTCTTGCTTGGTGTTGACTTCTTTGTTAAGTTTATGAATGAATCCCGCTTATTTCTATGTTTACTGCGCATGGTAGAGTAAAAGGAAAGCTTTCTGTCATTCGTAAAATTCTAGACATTGGTATATGATAAACCGGTTATTACCGAATATCGCCAGTTCCTGTGTCGTTTCAACATGCTGCGTCAGACATGAGACAAAGTTGAGTGTCTGATGCAGCACAAATGACACACGAATGCTGATACAACGTCAGGAACAGGTGATATTGGGTAATAACAAATATCTTGCTAAATTGATATCCTGAAATTAGCATTTTTGATCTCAGAAAGTCCTTGAAAGTCGTTGAATTTTACATATCTTTGAGTGCATGGACCGTGAATTAGATATTGCAAGTCAGCTTCCCCAAATCGACTACTTCCCCAAATCGACTACAGGCTTCTCTTTGTTTTGAGTGTGGACCCTATGAGTACAGGGTACTGTCTTAGCCTTGGACAACATTTGACTTCAATTTCATCTGCATCCTACTTTTGTATTTTAAGACTGCTTTCAAATCTCCCAGTGAGCCAATCAACTTTACTTTTATTTGAAATAAAAATGAAAGCTCTGTGAATTTCGCCAGTTACAACTACCAAATGTTTTATGATTCCACATTTTTGTATATCTTTTGGTAAAAATCAGAATTTAATGCCAAATTATGCACCTATCAATGTTTTCTACCCAGGGGAGTGTGGCTTTAACAGGGGATTTTGTCCTTTGTTTTCTAAGCAATGTCAAATTTCCCATGTACAGGCTGCAAAAATATGCCAAATGTCCAAGAAAGGGAAAATAGAGTCAACATGTAGATAATTAAGAACTTCGGTCAAGACTACCTTTTTGTGCCATTGTCAAATTGCTCCTTAGCTGGCGATCACATTCCCCTGTCTAGGGATATGATTAGTGATCAATGTCCCATGTGGCCCTGCACCACCTAATACCCCTGTCTGGCTTGATGGCAAGGTACAACTTAATATCTCATGTGCTTAAACTAAGCTGTGTATCACGTTGATATTAAATGTAGATATGCATTGTGTATTTAAGAGTTCCAATTGTCAAAATGAAAATACAAGTCTGAAAATGCACAAATGGGCTTGAAAAACATGAAAATGGATGAATACCCTAAAACTCAGGAACTATTGGTCGAATTGCTCTGATGTGTGTGTGTCATAGCAGTACATACACATTAGCAACATAATATTCTTGAAAATATTTTTATGATTTGTTGTCAAAAATCTTTTCAGAAATCACCTGTGGTTTGCAATGTTACACACAGCTTCCCCACGGTTTAATGGTTCTTAAACTACCAGACATGTAAGTAGACTCCATGAAGCCTGTCCTCACAAGGACGTATGACATTACCCATAAAACAATGGAGTGGTGGATCTTCTGATTCACTCACTGATCAGCTGATAATGCTTTTATCATAAAAACATAGATGATAGAGACATGGTTCAAAACTGCATGCTTTTTTGAAAAATAAACTTATTCCAACATAAACAACTAAGACGTCAGATCTATATAAATGTAAATATGCAAAGTAAACAAAATAATAGTAAAAAGGATTGGCTGAAAAAGTAGCCATTTCACTTGAAAGATGAAAATATTAATTGGAATGTATTTACAACCACCACATAATACTTTCAAATCTAATAAGGCTTGAAAATTTAGCCACAAGTTCATCAACTTTGCTTCTCTTCTGACAAATAAAATAAAACATGTTCATCCATGAAATCACATACTCATAAATAAGACTTGCTTCCTTGACCATAGACCCTTTCTCTGAGGGATATGCCTTGATTCAGCTCTCCAGCTGCATGCTGCAGTGCGCCCTCAAACTTCACTTGGAAACCAATCAGATACCTCAGTGGGCTGAGTCAGATGGCTAGACCTCGGTGGCCGACGACGTGACACCTGGTCCTAATGGCTCAATCTACCATAAAAAATGTCTTTTCTTGTCGCAATATATATTCCTGATATTACCCGGAGTGTGTAATACTACATAACTTGCGTTGAAAATGGCTACCTTGACAGCTCTGAAGGAAAAGGCGCGACAGGCAATCGACAATGCTCGCCTGGAACTGAACCAATTGAGTCAAAACATCTGGTCGCATCCCGAACTTAATTTTGAAGAACACTACGCTCACAAAACGCTGACTGATTTCCTCGAAAAATCAGGTTTCCAGGTGGAAAGGCGGTACAAAGTTGAGACTGCTTTTCGCGCAACCTTTGATACTGGTAACAAGAATGGTTTGAATGTGTGTTTCATTTCGGAATACGATGCTCTGCCTGAGATAGGTCATGCTTGCGGACACAATTTGATAGCAGAGGTTGGAGTTGGGGCTGGAATCGGCGCTAAGGCAGCACTTGAGGCTGCATCAGCTGCATCTGGTACAGAGTCAGCGGGGGACAAGGTGGGCAAGGTATGGTGGTCTATAACAGACTTCTACAAAATATCAGTTTGCATACACAGTACCTGTTCATTGATTTGTCAAAAGGCAAGGGGACCTCCCCTTGTTTTCATATTTTGCTCAGCACTGTAGCCCCTGTAAATAACAAATTTTTAGTCGCCATTCGAAATGGCCACTATCTATTTTAGCTCTTTTAGGAGAAGCAAAGTCAGCGTTATGTTATTATAAAAGTTCACTGTCCAGATCATGAACAGATGTCAGGGCCAGCAAACTTTCATTTCTCCTTCCAGAAAGTTGTCACAATCAGCCAATATAAATTTAGAAAGTGGCTAAGGAATCTTAATTTCTTATTTGCCCCTCAGCTCAGGCTAAAACCCAATCAGAGATCAGTTTACATGTACCCAATGAAATTTTAGCTTTCAAACATACAATAAAAATCTGTTTTGTCGAACTTGCTCTGTGAACTTCAGTTGTAAGGTCATAGGCCAAGTGGCACACAGAGTTCGCCTTCTTCCTCCTCCTACCACTTTCTGGAGGATGTTCTGCTGTCCATGCTCAGATAAAAAGAGTTAGTCAACTTTCGTTGGTAATTTCACAGGGAACAGATGAAAGGACCCTGGGGTGGGAAGGAGGTTTTTTGTGCAACGGTTTACCTTATTTGATTTTATTAATTTTGACTGTGATATTTCAAATAAAGAGTTCAACTCCACACCGCCTGACTGCTTTATATATTACTGACAAGTCCTTATCTCCTCTCCAACTTGTGTGTACACCACTGTAATTGCTCCGAAAACATTGCCAACTTGCTAATCCGCTGTCGGTATCAGCGGATAAGTGATTGAGTCAACACCACAGCCGTCCCACACGCATTAAAATAAGGAAAGGGTTGAAGATCACAGACACAGTGTCACGATGTCGTCCGTAAAACTAGTGGACGCTTAAAATATTCATGAATTCGTAAATAAACAGGAAGGTAAACAACTTAGTATTCATAAATAAACAGTAAAGGAGCTCCCTAGTGACCGGCCATTGAGAGAAATTACTGAAAAAAGTCGAAAACCTGAAAGCCACAACCTCGTGACCGGTCGTGTAGACAAATGTTGGCAAAATTTCACACTTTACAACTTACAGCCACGACCTCACGATCGGTCGTGGAGAAAAATTACCAGGAAAAAAGTCAAAGCCTGAAAGCCATAACCTCATGACTGACCATTGAGAAAATGTTGGGCTAAATTCAACACTTTACAGCTACGACCTCACGGCCGGTCGTTGAGAAAAATTACCGGGAAAAAGGTCAGCCTCAAAGCTTGAAAGCCAATTGTTTAGAAAATGTCGGGAAAAATTCAACACTTTACGGCCATGGACCTCAACCGCCGTGGACAGAAAACTCGAATATCTGAAAGCCACGGTCGTTGAGAAACATGTCATGAAAATTCAACACTTTACAGCCACGACCTGGAGCCATCGGTTATGGAGAGAAAATATTGGGAAAAAATCAGAAACCTGAAATCTACGACTGTGGGTGGACGCTTAAAATATTCTCGTGGAGAGAAATTGAAGCTCCTTGTCTGTGATGAAATCTACTAGGCTACCGTACTATCGATCAGGAGAGAAAATGTAGAAAAGTTAAAATGTCATTAAACAACAGCCATGTGGAGAGAGACAGCTCAGAAAAAATTAAAATAAATCTGGATTGCCTGAAGGAGAACAGCAACGTTACAAAATTTTTGTGACATAGATTAAGTTCCTGACTGCATTTTCCTACCCTAGGACTTAAAAAAGCTAATGCTTTTAGCTCATTCATATTACGTGCTGCCGTCGTTGAGTTGCGTGTTTGAAGAATGATAATGGTTGAAAGTGCATAACAATACAGAGAAAATATATAAAAGTCAGCATGGACCCTCTGTTGTTCCGCGCAACAACCTAAACGCAGCCACTGAAGTTTTAACATACAGAATTCATAGACGATGTATCAAATACCATGAAATCTTTTTTAGCTCATATTTGGTTTTGTTTATAAATACCAAAAGAGCTTTTATGATGAGTCGATGGCGTCTGTATGTCTGTATATTTGTGGGTATGTATGTGCGGATGTATGTCCGTCACACACAAAGGCTCCCATACCGCCAAAGCTACCATCTCAGTATTTGGTGTACAGGTAGATGCAGGGGTTGAGATGTGAATTTATTCAAATGAACAAGTCAGTGTCAAAATGTGCAAATGAGGTAAGAAAAAGCGAAATCCTGCAAATGTGCAGGAGTGATGGCCAGTGTCTGAAACAGGCTTGAGTCATTTCCTAACTGTTACATATTAACAGACCAGATCAAACCATAGACAGTAGAGGGGGGAAGACTGTCTATGGTCCAACTAAGAGGGACTAACTTTTTCTGCTATGCATTTTGCTAAAGTTGAACTCCAGTACCTAAAGTTTCAGACCTTATTTACTTTTGTCATTCTTTTTTTTTCTGGTTTAAATATTTCTTGTTGTTTTTCTGGTTGTTCTGTGCAGAAATCATTGTCATAATATCAGCGTAGAATTTTCCTGCACTGAACAGATAGAAACAACATTTATTGTTGATCTTTGGTATCCATGCTGGTATATACCAATTCTGATCAAATTTGAGCGACACCGAATAATTGTTGTATTTTTATTGAAAAGGCATGCTTGCAGTACCAGCACCTTAACAAACAAAAAACTGAATAAAAAGTTGATGATTTTATCCATCTAGTTCTCGGAAACTGAAGCGAGGGCTGTCCGTCTTTGAGGAAAATACTAAAACTTACGCTTGACATGGACGCGGAAGGGAAAAATACACTAACATTTTAAAACGAGAACAGGCAAGAAAATGTAAGCAAATTCGTAAGCCTAGTAATACCGGGGGTAATACTAGGAAGTCTTAGTCGTGTTCCTTGCCATTCAAGATGTTTTGTTGGTACGATGTGTATATGGTGGAGGTTCTTTTGGAATACCGGTAGGTGAGAACTTCATTGGTATGGATAGTCGCTGATGTATCAGCAGGCAGGCTGGGAAAACGAGTCGGTCACAGTCGATGACGGTGTGCTACGTTTATGATAGCGCTAGATGTACGGTGACGATGCATCGATGGTGGCATCGAATATTACGGATAGTGTATAATACTGGCATACATGATGACATCAATCTATATTGAGTTGCCTGCAGCGGTGTTCGTTCGGTTGATGCTGTCCGAGCCTCGCTAAAAGGAGAAAAAATTCTCCTTTTCTGTGGCTGAAGAAGCTACCACCTCGATTGATCAAGGAGGTTTGTGTAAATTCATGTGCCAAATGCGAGAGGCAAGAAACGTGATACCCGACCCTTCAGCTCTTTCTGTGCAGAATTTTCAGAAGATTTGTTTATGTTCTCAAACTCATCGTTATCAATTTTTTGTGACAAAAAGGATACAAATTGAATCCTTGTTTTGATTTTGTAGGATTGATTAAAACCAGTCGTCAGCGTGCTCATGTAAAACGTTTGCTCATTTTGAGCATGATGTACAAACTTTTACATTTTGCTTTTACATTTACGAATTCCGACCTAGTGTTATTGGACTATGGATTGGTATGATTGCGATTATTATATAACATCAAACACATCATGGGAAATATGTTTATTTCTGGACTGGAAATAAACAGGTTTGAGGTCAAAAGGTTCTACTTTCGACTTCCGCTCTTACAGAGGACATCGGACCATGACTGACTCAAAAATGTAGGTTGGTTTTCTGGCTCAAGATGACCATTTTAGACGACGTACTTCGGCATGTAGCAGTTCATCAGTATAGCGATGCTTTTGATAGTCGTTAAATTTGGATTGACTTCTATATCTGCTCAGATTTGGGGTTTTTTGCGACACTGTGTCTATGATCTTCAACCCTTTCCTTATTTTAGTGCGTGTTGGACGGCTGTGGTGTTGACTCAATCACTTAATCCGCAGATACGGACAGCGGATTAGCAAGTTGGCAATGTTTTCGGAGCAATTACATCGGAGTGTACAGGTTGGAGAGGAGATAAGGACTTGTTGGTAATATATAAAGCAGTCAGACGGTGTGGAGTTGAACTCTTTATTTGAAATATCAAAGACAAAATTAATAAAATCAAATGAGGTAACCCATTGCACAAAAAACCTCCCCACCCAAGGATCCTTTCATCTGTTCCCTGTGGTAATTTATGACTTCGCCATACAAACTTGCCAATTTTCTTATTTTTAATATTTTTTAAGTTCATTTCCTTTTTTGATGATGATACCCATGTATGGCGCCAATTCCTTGTCTAAAATTTGGCAATCTAATCGCATGGAGCTACCGTTTATGCCGTGTACATACGGTATGTTTAGTGTAGCACTGCGGCTGAATCATTCTCATGATGAACATTGACATGACCTCAGTACTTTGGCAAATCGGTCCAGCAAGCTCCTGTTTGATAACTTCGATATTTTTTTTTTGAGTGAAACTGAAACAAACCAGGAAATGAAGTTGAGTCCGAGCGTAAATTTAGGGCAAACAGGTAAGGCAGATAATGCAAAAAATTGCAACTATTAAGCACACTCATTATGCAGAGCCTGGTTATGGCCAAAGTACGCCCACCAAACTCAGCGTTAATCCAAAAACTTGGCCTTTTTGAGCTAGGATTTGACCACTGCATACTATGGCTTTGATATTTAGTGTAGAGATGCACCATGGATTTAAGTGCTCACGTTCAAATGGAAATAAAAACGCAAGTCCCAAAAATATACAAATATGCACATCACAACTCCGGCAAGTCACTCAGGGCAGTAAATCAAAATATATAATCAGGAGACTTGCCAAAAAAGGCCTGTGATTAATGTTTTCATTTTGACAATAACTCTAATAAATTAGACATGATACAGCGCTTTGACTAGTTCATACTTTGACCAAGCTTGGGCCAGTCTCCCTCACCAATAATTTAGGCCTCTTGCAAACTGTTGCTGCAAATTTGCTGCAAATTTTGCAGTAAATTTGATGCAAACTATTTGCTGCATATGAGCCAGTGGTTCATTTTTGAGATGCAAATTAGTTTTCTTGTGAACTTGCTGCAAATATATGGTAAACTCCTTGCCGCAAGTTAATTTGAATTTTATTAAAAATTTGCTGCAAACTCCATGCAGCAAATTAATTTGCATGTTACTGCAAATTTGCTGCTAACTACCAGTACATATGCAAAATTTCTTTCAAAAGTTGGCATAACCACATACATCTTGTAAGTACATGTACATTTACTTCAAAGTGCATGGTACAAACAACTATATATCTAGCATTAAATAGGCTATGTCGATATGATGACAGGGCACCATGGCAGGAAGCAGGGGATTTCAAAATAATTATTGGGGGGGGGGGGGGGGGGGTTGAGGTAACTTGAAGAGTTATGAGTATACCGAGAAAAATTTCCAAATTATCTGTCCCTCCTCAGGTGTCTGTGGCTGAGATGAATTCATAATTCCATATCTCTTTTGTTTGACAGGTGATAGTGATGGGAACACCAGCAGAAGAAGGAGGTGGGGGCAAAGTGAAGCTGATAGAAGCTGGAGCTTTCAACGACATCGATGTTGCCATAATGGCCCATCCGGCAAACACACACAACAATATGCCGTCACCAGTCCAACATGCAATGATTGTGTAAGCACAAGTCTAGCGCCCTCTGTGACAAACTTAACATCTGGAAAATCTAACCAAACTAAGGAGCCTTGGGCTGAATAACAAAATAGTAAACACAAGAACTAACAAACAGACAACATAAGAAAATCAAACAAAATTCAGTTAAACAAACAAACACTGACAAAAAAATTAAATGAATGTAATTTCACATGTATTCAATTGTGTGGTTGCAGCCTTGGTGGCCATTTTGCTGGGTTTTAATTACCACTAACACAACAGTCTGCTAAAGTTTATTCCTTCGATTTGCTCTGTTTTGATATTTATATGTCCACAGACTTGGAGCAAGTCTAACAAGTATCCAACCGTTCAATTTCAGAATGAATGTAACATTTCATGGCAAAGCATCTCATGCAGCCTATGCACCATGGGAAGGGGTCAACGCCCTGGATGCGGCTGTCATGTTTTATCAGAGTATGTCTGTGATGAGACAGCAGCTGAAACCATCATGGAGAATTCATGGTAAGTGTCTGAACATTACTCAATAACAGATAATATGTGGAGAATTGGTGGTTAGTAAATCATACACAAGTACTTTCTCTTGCTTGTAAGTTTTGATGATTTTTTCACTAGTTCTTGTTCTACTTCCCAAAGCATGTTTAAACACCAGCTGTTTAGTTTGCCAACACAGATTCTATATATGTACAATGCACTGTTATTGTTCACATTTGAATTTTAGTCCAGACCAGAATTCGCTGATCAACTATCACCATTATCCGATGATTAGGCTGAGATGACAGGCTGAATAGTGTGTATCTCAACACACTTTGACAAGTAGAACAAGAAACTGTAGTTGACGTTGAAAACCAAAATCGTGAAAAAAATCATAAAAAGTTACAGCTATTGACCCTTTAATCCAGTAGGATGTATTGCTGTATTTTCAGCATCCTGCCATTGGTGTTCAAGTACAACTGCAAGTACGGCCATAGTTTGATTCAATTGTGTGATACCATTGGCAGGTCCTAACCTGCGATGGCATAAAGCTCAATTTAGAAACTCATGTTGCTCACCAAGTTGATGACAAGTCCAGAAATCAGGAAACACTTTGCAGCTTGATATCTCAGAGAGTTGTAAATACTTCTTTGTGAAATTCCGCTTATCCTCAAATATTTGCAGCGGGGACTGTGTAAAGAAAACAAGCTATGGCCACAATGTCATGTTTTGGTGTATTTGAATGGCATTGGAGTCTTTCATAAACCTTAATGTCTGAGATGACTACTTGTGTGGTAGTTGTCTCAGATGATGTAAACCTTCCCATCGTCAAGGTGTGATCAGGAATGGAGGTACAAAGCCAAACATCATCCCAGAAAAGACTCGTGTTGAATATTATCTGAGAACTCCCACTGATGCAGAACTACCTGAGCTGCAACAGAAAGCATTAATGTGTGCAGAAGGGGCAGCCAAGTCAACATTTTGTACAGTGAGTTACAGTTTTTAAGATGGCCTGACTCATTACAATATGCTGTATGTCAATATGTTTGTTACAATGTAGCAAATATATGCTTATTTATCGTGAAATTTACATACTGTACAAAGGCAGATAAAGTGGTTAAATTGATTTATGACAGTGTGGAAAATATATGCATAATTTTATTTTGAAATATTCATACTATACAAAGGCATGTATAATGCTGCATCCAAAAGGATGATGTGTTGTTTAGAGTTTCTGAATGGTAAACAAAGGTGTGTGTTAGTGATACAAGATGTAAAGGGTAAATTAGCGTATTTGGCAGGAAATAAACACTGAGCAGAGCAAGATGATTATACTAATGCTAGTTTAAAGATACTATGCAGATGATAATTGTCATCAAGCCTCTGCAGCCAATCAAATGCTTAGATGTTAGTTGAGTTCTGATTATTCACTGCCCAGCGCCAAATTGTTGATTTGAAAATATAAACTCTGGCATATTATAATTGTATTTACAGATGGAGCACAGTTTCAGCGACCATTATGCAAATGTAATCCATAATGGCCCCCTGATACAACTTTACCGAAATAATGCTGAATCCCTGGGACTCAAAATGTTCACGGCAGAGCAGTGCAGCAATCTCTATGTGGGATCAACTGATATGGGTGATGTCACTCATGTCGTACCAGGCTTCCATCCAAATTATGGTATTGGTTGCACGGTAACAACTCATTCTAGGGGCTTCACTGCTGAAGCAGGTAATTTAGCGTCTTGGAAGCTTGTAACCAAGTGATTGGTTGAAACTCATTGTTCTTATTGAATTATTTCCAAACAGCCAATCAGGTAGAGAGTAGCCCAAGTTTCAGACTCCTTAAGTTGCTGTAAATAATGACAATCAACCAATCACATCACACATTGACAGAGTTTTTTCTGCCAGGGTTCTAGCATAGTTTAGCATGCATCATTGCATCAGTACGGTCAATATTTGTGTAGACATACTGGAATAGTGAAATACCAAAATGGTGAGATGAGAGACCACATGTGAGCAAAGGATATTAGCTAAAACAAGTTCCACAAATATCATTTATTATTTTATTATTTAATGTTCAAAATTGAAATAAAGGAACCAGGTTATGACTGTGTAGAACCACGCCAGTGACTCTTCAAATGCATACATTTCAATTGCAGTTTTTCTCTCAAAAGCAAACACTTTCTTTGTAAATTATTATTTCTGTTGTATCATTATTTTTACAAAAATTTAAACAGTCCTTTAATCTTGACATAGCTTACATGTAGTGATGATGAAGTTACATACCAGTATGAGAAAAATACATTGTATTTTTACTTTGTTCAATTCCATTTTAGTGTGACATCAATTTTGATCAGTTCTGTATTTATGTGTTTTTCCAGGTAAGCCAGAAGCCCAGGAACCAACTCTAAAACAGGCAAAGATTCTGGCAATGACAGCACTGGATGTTTTCTTTCAAGACGGAATTATCAACGAAATCAAGGAAAGATTCAAGCAGGACATGGAAAATGAGCGAGCCCTTGTCAGCTCTACAGCATGAAACAAGTTTCCTTTATGTAATAGATAACCACCACCACCAAGGAATTTCTGGTTTAAAACCAGAAACTCCGAGGGGTTGTGGTTATCCGACTTCAACCACACGATCACAATTATCACATAGCCCACTGGATGTGTCAGCCCATCCCAGTCGCAAAGTACCTAAATAAACAATAGATGTTATCATTAGCGTTTGCAGAAGCAACCAGTCTTTGTTCCATTGTTTGAAGGCAATAGATAAAAGTCTATAGTGATCAATAATGATTTGCATATTGTGAAGGTGCCACCTGGTCATAGCGAGCAAGGTCATGTTTTTGCATGTCTAATATTCATCCTTGACTTCCAATACCACGACGCGAGAAATTGCTTTGTAGATTAGTGGTTGATGTGTAAGGCTCTCAAGTGAACTTGAAGTCTGTAGGTGTAGACACGCATCGCTTAGTGAACAGTGACTGATCAGATGTGAAGTACCATCCCCATTGAAAAATAGAGACAAAACTTTTTATACAACTCAAACCTGAAACACTTATATAAAGTACAAAATATAGTAGAGTCAGAACTGCCTGGTGGGTTCTGACTAAATCACCTGGTAGATTCAGACAGAAACACCACAAAATGAGGAGTTTGTGGAAATACACACTGCTGAGAATAATTCTGTGATGTAGGGAGTGTAGTTGAAAACATGAAGACACACTTTCAGGTCTGAGCCATTTTAGAAATCAGATTGAACACTGGAAGAGTTACTTGTATCAATGTAACGGCATAGACTGTGAAATCATGCCTTTTTCAGTAAAACAAAGATTGCTGAAAAGATGTGTTTAATGCTTACAGTGGTGATAACCCCTTATAAATGAGATGTGTATCAAAAAGGATTGTTAATAAAGAGAAAAAAACAAAACAATGGAAAAGTTACCCGTGATTTTTCCTAGAAACATTAAAAGTGACACTCTTTATACTTTGCTCACGGTTCTTCTTCTATGTCATATATGTTTGAACACAGGGAGGGACTTTGGTTTGAAAATTCCCCAGTATCTGTGATCATTACAGCATTTATTGTTGCTAATCTGTAAACTGACGTTTGAGAGTATTTTATGGTAGTAGTGAGGTTGGCGACTGTCCTGCAATGCTACTGTCTGTGATGATTGTCTATCGGAGCTTTCTTCCATGAATATCCAGAGGTTTATGTCTTTTATTTGGAAATGCTATCTTGGATATTTTTCCAGAGGTTTATAAAATTATTACCCCAACTGTGAAATCTCCACCTCTCCTGGTACATCATCTGACATTGCTGGTTTGTCCTTTTTTCACTTTCATTTCATGTTGTATGATTAGCATATTGTCTTTCTGTCAGAAAAATATGTAAATTGATCATGTGTGTGATGCCTCTGGTTTCAAAGAGATGTGCAAGTGAGCAAAGATACCAATTGTTTGTGTCATGTCTACAATACTCTTGTAGTTGCACCAGCAGCTTACTGGCTACGCATGCGCAGATTCATAATATACTATGCGAGTAATCGGAAATGTACTCGACTTAATTCATGGGCGCCGCCATGCTTTTTTTGAGTGCTCGTAAATAAACAAATACGAAACGTGCAAAGTATTACTTTATAAAATGCCAGTAATAAAACATATCTCTTTTATTAACCAGCATTATTATCCACCTTGTTACTGATACACTATATCGTTACTATCACGCCTAAAAAATGAAAAAAGAGAGAAAAATGTCATGCACACGAACGAGGACATGCAAAGAATGCTGAGATTACATTTTAGAAAAGCGCCCCGTGTCAATAACTAGATGCAAAAATTGCCAGTTTTTAGAAGGAATGCTATAGTTTTCAGCTTGCAAGTGGAAGGTGGGCAGTGTGGTTACCATTGCAATGATAATGATGGCATAATACATCTCTTGTTTAACACAATAGGCTGTTATCATGGTAAAATTTGCCAACTTTTGTCCAACATTTTCACACATTACAGAAAATCTATACCTGCAGGGTCTGACATCGTGTGCCTGAACTGTTTTGATCAAAGGGTAAACTGGGCATAGTTGCCGTACAAATGTATATAGCAAGTAACAATTAATTCTATTTTATCATGAATAAATCCTGGCAAACACCAAGGACTTAGCCCTATATAATATTATAATTGGTCAAACTGGAAACTCGGATGCCTACAGAGTTTTTCTTTGCAGTTGTATGATCAGCATTCAGAGAGCATAGTGGTACATCTCCAAATATGAACAACAGAGAAAAAGTGGAACTGATGAACATATTTCTCAAAGGATCAAAAGCTCTAAGCTTTATTTTTTTTTTTCACAATAAATTATTTTGGTTTCGTGTATCAACTGCAAGTTTTGTTCTCCTCCCCAAAGCATGTAGAATCACCTTCATATACTATTTAGGTCATCAACACAGTGTCAATGTGTTAAATAGTTACAATCTACATCTGAATTCTAATCCGGACCAGAATTCCCATGTCAGCCATTTACAGGCAGAGTTGACAATCTGAATACTGTGTGTTTCAACGTGCTCTGTGGAGTAGAACAAGGTGTAAAAAACATCGCAATTATAAGGTGTCGCTCAAATTTGATCAGAATTGGTATATACCAGTAGGGGTACCAAAGATCAACAATAAATATTGTTTCTATCTGTTCAGTGCAGGAAAATTCTACGCTGATATTATGACAATGATTTCTGCACAGAACAACCAGAAAGACAACAAGAAATATTTAAACCAGAAAAAAAAGAATGACAAAAGTAAATAAGGTCTGAAACTTTAGGTACTGGAGGTCAACTTTAGCAACATGCATTGCAGAAACAGTTATGTCCCTCTTAGTTGGACCATAGACAGTCTTCCCCCCCCTCTACTGTCTATGGTTTGATCTGGTCTGTTAATTTGTAACAGTTCATAAACGATGACAGGAAATGACTCAAGCGTGTTTCAGACACTGGCCATCACTCCTGCACATTTGCAGGATTTCCTTTTCTTACCTCATTTGCACATTTTTGACACTGACGTGTTCATTTGAACAAATTCACATCTCAACCCCTACATCTACCTGTACACCAAATACTGAGACGGTAGCTTTGGCGGTATGGGAGCCTTTGTGTGTGACGGACGTACATCTGCACATACATACCCACAAATATACAGACGCCACTGACTCATCATATAAGCTCTTTTTGGTATTTATATACAAAACCAAATATGAGCTAACAAAAATAGCAAAAAAAATCACCAAGAATTACAGCAGTTGGCCCTGTAAATGATTCAAGATAATGAAATCCAGTCTCCCTAAATCAGGAAGAAATCTATTCCTGAATATCACTTTCATTTTGTATGATTAATAATTTGTATATCATTTGAATCGTGGTCACACTGACTCAGTAGGGGGCATGTCTCATCAAGAAGAATGTCCAATAAAATATTACAGAGTTGATAACATTGTGGATGTGGGGGAAAGGTATCATTCTATCTACAAACATGCCAAGCAGAATCCAGTTTCTCTGATCAGTGCAAATACTAGAACGCATGGTGCACCCATGTGACAAGTCAAATTATCTATACCAATATATATGAACTGGAGACCATCAGAGACTGGGAAGTCAAACAATGACAATACTCTTACAGTTACACATTTATTATTTTATTATATCACATTGTTACATTTATATATGCAAAACAAACATACAATCACTCCAATTTTCATCTTGTGAAATTCAAAATGAAGCGTATAAGCGAACATGAAGATACTCAGCTATACAAGAAAAGGTCTTGATTTGTTGTTCTTGTTATCCATAGTATAATGCTGCTTAAAGGAATTGTCTACTATGTCGATAATTTGTTCAGCAACATTACAATGCTAGTCTAGTAATCAGCAAAGCAAGACTGGAACTGTTCTATCATGTTCTCACACAGCCAAACTGAAAGTACTGGCACGGTTGTTGTTGCCTGGCATTCATGAATACGACATGCACATATGGTATAAAATTGCTACAAGATCACAGCTTCGACATGTTAACATGCAAGTTAACTGTTCTCAATAAGTATGTAGTTTCTTGACCATGGAACACACACTGCTCTTCTTCTGTTGTGAATCTTGAGGTCATTACCAAATCTGACAGCACCTCTGTAATGTAATTGTCTATTTTTAAAATTTGATACAATTTCTTTCCACACCTTTACTTAATCTTTCACAAAGTAATTCACACACTTTCATTTTAAAAACTACATTTCAACATTGCTCCAAACTTGAGTCTCTCATCTTTATCTCATTCAAATATTTATCGAGACTCGAACAAAAGAAAACAATCACAGACTATTTGACTGGAACATGTTACAGAAAAACTAGAGGTGCTATTTACATGGCCATCAAAATATGCTGCAATCTTATAATGACATGAAAAGGTTTCAGACGAGTTCCTGATAAAACAGAAACCTGAAGTACACATTATAACACTGGACTTATTCTACATCTAAAGACCTTTCTCCATAAAAAATTTATCTTGCACATAATGTGATTGGAAAATGCCAATGCAATACTCGATGCATTAGAATAATCCTTACTGCATGTGACCAATGTTATCTTTCTTTGCTTAAAATACTTCCTCAATTTATTTATAGATGCACTAAGTTGTTTGGAACTGAAAGGTTTGTTATGGATTGCCACGTAAGGTCAAACAAGGTTATGGCATTGCATTAAATCACTAACATTGGCCAGAGTTCATAACCTGCTCTGTTTTGAATACAACGTGATGTAGACACACTGTAGAATGCACATCGGGGACAATTGGAAAATTAAATTTTTCCCTGCAATGACAACACAGGGATGGCGTTATTTTGAATTTCAAGTGTCAATCAATGTTAGATAAATGTTTTTCTTTCACCAAAATTTTCATGGTGACCCAAGAGTTTTATTCCTGATTTTGAAAGAGAGCTTTTGATAGTTAGTTTCCCTAAGAAAAGTTTGAGAAAGTTTTAAAGGCACACCCTAGTATACAGTAGCACATGCACCGGCTTGCTGTATCCTGCTCTATTGTTAATCCCTTTCGTACAGCCAGTCATACTGCCTAAGTCTTAGTTCTATTGGGGGCTAATCTGAATTGGCAAAAAAAGGAAGTATCTTTCACGATAGTAGGATTGCTGGCTATTGTGCGGGTCAGTTCTTGCCTTCTATTTAAGTAAACAGAAGGTGAAGATTTTATATTGAAATAGAAATATCCATGACAGTAAAAAAATTACAAACTGATGATACTACCCAGGTTCTATGAAATACTGAGTGGTGCTGAATCTGCTGATTGGTAATTACATATATATGTTAATATCAAAAGAAGTGTAAGTTTTGTTTTCATGAGCTGCTCAACTTGTTTTTCTTTATGACAAAACTCTGTGAAAAGCAACAGCTTAATTTTATCCTCGTAAACATGTAAACGGTAACATGTTTGTTGTCAAGACAATTTCCAGCGTGTTTAAAAACAACCGAACTTGATCAAGAGATAAATGCTGGTTTTATTAGTAGAATGCACCAGTAGATGCTTTTTTACTTGCATTTTTGTTCTGTAACTCAATCACTGGAGGAAAGCTATACTAACTTTGATGTACCATACAGAAAATAAGTGGGCCACAACTTTTATACAAACGCACTAAACTGACTTATTTTAGAATGAAAGAGAGGTCAGAAACACATAAAAGGAAAAAGTTCTCTGCAAGGGGATAAAAGGTAAAACAGTTGTACGACTGCAAAATTGATGTCAATATCATGTAGGAGGATTTCTCATCTTATCATTGTATTGTGTGTTCCCTTTCACTATTTTTGAAGCAATCAATACCGACTGCAAACTCTGATAGAATCATGTGACCAAGGGATCGACTGCTAGGTACCCTGATACATTTCTAACACGCACACAGATTAGATCACTTGTCTTGGTATGTTGGGGCTGATCTGCAAAATAGATGAAACTTACTGAGCTAATCCTGCGTTTTCTTTCCAAAGTGCAAGTCAATTCTCTTTAGGTATCACAGTATATTGGAACAGAGTTACATTCAATCAGGACGGGGGGTTTCTTAGCAGGGGAAGACAAAAATGCTCAAAATAAATGGGAACAACCCGAATGGAATCCCCTCAGCCCCCCTTTTTTTGACAAAAATGTATCATTAGACTACAATGTAAAGATACAAGGACATATTTGAATATCACAATGTCTAATATGAGAATCATTAGACTAGGAGACTGCTTTATTGTTACTATGCCTGCCATGGACAAAGCTTTAGATGCCTAAGAACACCACTGAAAACTGGTTACTAATATAAGATGCCACTTTTAAGATTTGACTGAATAAAATTATTGCTGCTTGAAGTTAGGCGCTAAAAAGAATTACATTTATACAAAGTCTTATCACATCTCTTCGTTTGAAGAGTATGGTAGTTGTATCACTAGCCACACCATGATTCAAATCAAACTTTCATTTTTTTAAATTGACCATCCCTTTGAGGCTTTTAACTAATTTGCTTGTTAGAATTTTTTAAGTACATAGCAAAAATTCATCTTGTTCACTAACAATTTTTGTGTAATGACCATCATAACTTGTTATAATTTGATCTCATTTCAAATAAGCTTTATCCGTATCACACAAAATTTACTGGCATATATTCACTGTTAACACTTTTTGAAGGATAAATATACATAGACTAAATACTATGTAAGAATTATTGTCAAGCATGTCTTTTTTTATAAATCTCTTCTAGCCTGGCCGATCTTGTCCAAAAAATCCTTCCATGCCCAAAATTACTACTAAAAATATTACAATTTCAAAACAACTAAAGATTACGCGTAATTTGGTTTTATATTTCAAAATAGCGTCAATGACACTGTAGCTCCCATCCTGGACTATTTAGTGTTTGTTCTCTGGTCAGATATTTGAACATGTGTGAAAGGGATAAAGTGCATGAAGTGAAAATACTTAAATGAAATGTACTGGAGACAGTGAAATATGTTTAATGTAATTATTCAGAATATAAAATGGAAAAAATACAGAATTAGATATATCGAATACTGTGATACAACCATTAACTCAACAAGTCATTTACAATGACATAGTCCCCACTTGTAATAGGAGTATTAGTCTTGATGGGGCAGGAAAATGTGGTCATTAAGAAGTATCACTGGAGTGTATATGTTGAGATCTATGGCCACATAGGTCTATGTCGTTGTTCCCAATTTGAAACACATGAGGCATGTCTAAGTTATGGTTCTAAATCGGGAAAAAAGATCAGACCTCTAGCAGTATTGGCCAGCCAAGAAATACATATGCGCATTATAAATGAGGTACAAGATGTGACATCTTAAGGTCTAATATCCTATCAAAATTGGAGGGTATAGAACTTGTGGTTACTGAAATATGCATATATATGTATAATCAAGGTCAAAGGTCATCGAGGTCACATGACATTTTGAAAAAAAAAATTATATTGCTAATTAATCCCTATATGCCAAAAAATCAGATCTCTAGCTCTATTCGCTTGCCCAGAATTAGATGTGTACATAATTAATGAGGTAAAGCGTGTGTTGTCATAAGGTCTCCCATCCTACTAAATACAAAGGACATAGCACTTGTGGTTACTTATTTATTGACATAAACATATATTTTAGGTAAAAGGTCATCGAGGTCACATGACATTTGGTCAAAAAATTTCTCTCCTATAGTTATCCCTATATACCAAAAATCAGACATCCAGCTCTATTGGCTCGCTCAGAATGAGATATGCGCATAATTATTGGTACAGTATGTGGCGTCATAAGGTGTCCAATCATACCAAACATGAAGGGTGTAGCACTTGTGGTTACCGAGTTATGGAAAAATATGTATATTTGAGGTCAAAGGTCACCGAGGTCACGTGATATTTTGTCAAAAAAATTGTTTTGCTAAGTTATCCCTATATACCAAAAATCAGACCTCTAGCTCTATTGGCTCGCTCAAAATTAGATATGCATAATTAATGAGGTACAATATGTGGCGTCATAAGCTGTCCCATCATACCATACATGAAGGCTGTAGCACTTGTGGTTACTGAGTTATGGACAAATATGTATATTTGAGGTCAAAGGTCACCGAGGTCACGTGACATTTTGTCAAAAAAATTGTATTGCTAAGTTATCCCTATATACCAAAAATCAGACCTCTAGCTCTATTGGCTCGCTCAAAATAAGATATGCACATAATTAATGAGGTACAATATGTGGCGTCATAAGGTGTCCCATCATACCATACATGAAGGCTGTAGCACTTGTGGTTACTGAGTTATGGACAAATATGTATATTTGAGGTCAAAGGTCACCGAGGTCAAGTGACATTTTGTCAAAAAAATTGTATTGCTAAGTTATCCCTATATACCAAAAATCAGACCTCTAGCTCTATTGGCTCGCTCAAAATTAGATATGCACATAATTAATGAGGTACAATATGTGGCGTCATAAGGTGTCCCATCATACCATACATGAAGGCTGTAGCACTTGTGGTTACTGAGTTATGGACAAATATGTATATTTGAGGTCAAAGGTCACCGAGGTCACGTGACATTTTGTCAAAAAAATTGTTTTGCTAAGTTATCCCTATATACCAAAAATCAGACCTCTAGCTCTATTGGCTCGCTCAAATTAGATATGCACATAATTAATGAGGTACAATATGTGCGTCATAAGGTGTCCCATCATACCATACATGAAGGCTGTAGCACTTATGGTTACTGAGTTATGGACAAATATGTATATTTGAGGTCAAAGGTCACCGAGGTCACGTGACATTTTGTCAAAAAAATTGTTTTGCTAAGTTATTCCTATATACCAAAAATCAGACCTCTAGCTCTATTGACTTGCTCAAAATTAGATATGTGCATAATTAATGAGGTACAATATGTGGCGTCATAAGCTGTCCCATCATACCATATATGAAGGGTGGTAGCACTTGTGGTTACTGAGTTATGGACAAATATGTATATTTGAGATCAAAGGTCATCAAGGTCACATGACATTTTGTCAAAATATCCGAGATATCTGCGTGAACGGATGGACTCACGGATGGACGAACAGACGGACATGACCCAATCTATAAGCTCACTGGACTTCATCCATGGGGACTAAAAATTGTGTCACTGCATCCTTTTTGCAATATGAATACGATGAGAAACTAAATTTTTATTTTTCGTGGCCTTATACATGGGAGTCTATGGAGATCTGCCTTATACATGGGAGTCTATGGACGTGTAAACTAAAAATATGCAAATTTCACCACGATTTGCCCAAATTTGGGAAAGGTCACTCCTATGCACTTCCATACCAAGTTTCAAATCAATCGGACTTGTGGTTTCAGAGCAGGAGATTTTTTGACCAAAATGGGAGAAAATTACAAAAAAATTCATGAAAAATAGCAAGTCCAAGATACTGACCCAAGATGTGCACAATCATTTCATGTCAGCCCAAAGTACTTACATGCTAATTTTTCATGTAATCTGCTCAGTGGTTATTGAGTTTTTTCAATTTTGACTGTTTTTACATTTTTTCACTTAATTTGCATATTTTTGGCAATGACAACTTCATTTGAACAAAATCTCATCTACAGCCCATCATCCATGTACACACCAAATATCAAGATGAAATGTACAGCGGTTTTGGAGTTTTTGATGTTGACGGACAGACATACAGACATACAGACATACAGACACACAGACATACAGACATACAGACATACAGACATACAGACATACATACATACAGACATTTCCCAGCCTATAAGAATAGCTTCCATTGCCATATATACATATGGCTATGGGAGCTAAAAACAGGAATATCTATACTACTGACCATCAGCGGTAGGATTTATCAAATCATATGGACTTTGTGGAGATAGTTTGATTCACAGCTTCATTGACTATGGGCCTACATTCTACAAAATGAAACCTGCACATTCTTGACTTTCACGCCTTGGAAGAAGGGATCACTTTCATAAAATATGCACTTGTCTGTATCCCTCTCTTTAAATACATACGTTTAGAAAAAAAAACTGAAAAGTCACAGTAAAAATTTTGGAGGTTAAATTGTTGCATGCAAGTAGCTTAATACTCTAACGCACCTTTATCTAATCGATTTTTGTTTATGGTACATGTTAATGATCGTAGCTGGGCAAAATGCTGTATCAGAAGAGAGCACGCATTTCATATTCTGTTTGGTTACAAAAGGAAAGGGTTGGTAGATTGTTGAGGTTGGGTGGTTCCTGTTGGGAGGAGGGGTTGTGGGAGGGTACTCATGCCACCATATCCCATGCCATCCGCACCCATGGATTGGGTACCCATGGTTGGTGGTGCCCTCATCTGGTTGAGGGTGGGAGAGGCGGACGCCTGCTGCTGGAATGGATTTGAAGCCTTGGAGGCTGTGTTGACGGCAAACGGATTAGTAGAGCCCTGTGTAATCTGCTGTTGAGGGGTGGGACCAATCAGGGAGTCCAGGTTCACCAAGCTTGAATTCTCTCCGAGGAAATCACTCGCTGATTTCTTCTTGTCGTCTTGTGACATCATGGGGGGTAGGCCCTGTGACATGCCACCCATATCAAACAGGTTATCGTTGGTCGATGGTGGTGGGCCACTTGTCAAATTCATCACATCAGTTTTGCTTTGACCAGCAGCACGCAGGGAGTCAAAGTCTGCATCAAGATCACCTGTTGGCTCAGGTCCCCAAGGAGATGCTGTTGTCTGTGGGGCTGCCATGTTATTTGCTGCTGGTGCTGCTGTTGCTGGGGCGGCATCCCACGGATCACTAGGTGCTGGAGGGGCTGGCCGGCTGGTACTCGGTGAAGACCACGGATCAGGAGCCGGGGTTTGCTGAGGCAGTGGGGCAGCAGGTCGTGGCTGTTGTACAGGCTGGGATGACCATGGATCACTAGCTGGAGGAGCGGGAGCAGCGGCGGGGGCTCCCCACGGATCAGCGGCTACAACAGGTTGGGCAATTGGTTCAGAAGCCCAGGGATCTGCGGTGGGTAGAGATGTTGTCGCGGCAGGGAGAGGATCTGCCAGATCCAGAAGAGCTGAACCTCCCACGGCAGCTGCAGCAGCTGCAGCAGATTCCTGCAATAAAACACACATGAACATTCTAAGGATACTAATTGTACAGTACACATCATTTAAAGTTCCTTGACACCATACGCTCCTTAAAATACTGAGAGAATTGAAACCTTATTCATGAAAGCCTATGGTTGGTATAAGAGGCACCCTGACTTCATTGGCATTCACTATACGGAGTGACTAATAACACATGGAAGCATCATGTATAAACACTCCTGAAAGTCAACATTTATCCTTTATAACCAAATAAATAAAGCTCTGTGCCAACATACACAGTATTTCTTTTATAAATGGTTTTAGCACAGCCTTACGAGTGAAATGCTGTCTGATTTAGTGTTTTAAGTTGGTTTTGAAAAATCTGTTTCAGTACGTAGTCAGTAGCGTCCACGAGGCAGGCATTGTGTATTTCAAACTACCGTCAATCATAAAGTAACATGTGGAGGGTGCTGATGGTCAAACATTTGCTGTGTACACCAGATCATTTATGGTAAACACAATGCAAAGAAATCCTGCAATAGACTAGCATATGGGCAATCCTGGAGGTAGAAAAGTTTGGTTGAAGGTGGCAAAAATAGAAGTACAGGCAGTTACAAGTAGTGAGTGAGCACATTAAATTTGTGTATAATGTCCTGATTTTTTACAAAACTAATAATTTTCACAGCTAGCAAATTTTATCTGACAGCTGGTAATTTTTGCCAGCTGCCTGCTATTTTCTACATCCCTAGCACTCAACAGAAATAAATGTGTCGTACTATACTGCCGAGATTCAAACATGCACATGATCAGCTTTATCACGGAAAATAAACGTGATGAAGACAACATTCACAACCACAAGGGCAATATACCAGTCCATGGTCTGCCACATTGAGCGTGTATGATGTATCTCAGCTTTGGAAACGCAGGATGTGGAAACGCAGCTGTCAGTGGCAGGGTAGGCTGCGTCTATGCCGGTCATCAAAAGGTCAACCCCGCAATGGATAGCTTTGGGCCACCTCGTAGGGAAAGTGGGTAAATTACGACGACACAACTTGGGTCGGGACTTTGAGCAGCAAAATACACCACAGTGAGTGTAATTCAATAAATAAACTGACCTATACCTGCCTTAACTCTGATTATTGCTCATTCCCTAACTCCTTTGGTGAACAAAATCTATGGTCCTTTACATATTTCAGCTGATTTTCCGAGGAATACTCAAGATTTTCACTATTGCAGCGGACCTTGACCCTAACTCTATTAACATTGGTTCCCGTTCGTCGAATGTGTGACGTCCCTACTGGCATATCAATGGAATTTTTTTTGCGTGGAGTGAAAATCTTGAGTACTCTAATGGCTCAAAGTGTGGTAAGCATGTAAATGTTACCAGTTCCCAGTTATTTTATAGGGATTCCACTAGGTAAATCACTATAAATCAGATAAAGAGACTGCAGAAATATTACCAGGATTCAAAATCTTTTACAAATGTCCTTTAAAGGTATACTGTCACGTGTTCCAATTTTGCCACAGTTACCATGGAAAGAGAAAATTTAACCAATCACAGATTTTAAGCGGGTGGCCACTTTTTAAAAACAGCGCCCTCACATGGGCATTTTGAATACCAAGGAACGCCCCTTTGACCATATATGGGCATATTAAGATTACAGGTGACTGTATACCTTTGACCTCGGCAAAAACACTATTCAACCAAACAGACCAGAGGTAGGATGAATGGCCGCTAAAGCAACAAAACTAACCTTTTCTAAACTCTCATTTAACGCCATCTGTAGTCGGACATCATCGCTACGTTTTTGTCTTTCTGCTTCTTCGGCTTCTTCTTTACTCATGGCCAAGGCTAACTGTAGCTGTAATTCTTCTTCTCCAGATGTCTGGGGACGAGCCTGCTCCATTTCTACATTGTCTATACATCAAATGGTAAATAAAATGAGTGAAACAATATCTGATAGGCCAGCATGAACACTTGTCTTTTGTTATGGTCCTGGACCATAAAATACTATGCTGATAATTCAAACAACTGAGTTCATACCTCTGTAAGAAAGTTAGCTTCAGTTCAGAAACGAAGCTTAGGAGTATTTGCTGCCAGCCTTATCAGTCATACTGTACAACACAGATTTACATCTTCACATCAAAATAAGTTTTCACCCTGATAACTAGCATGTTGACATTCGCCATACAAAACTGTAAAGTTCATACAATTTCATGTACATGTACAACCTTGATGTACATTGTACCTCATTTTATGAATGATGTGTTCATTTCCTATGCTTTTGGAAAGAAATGAAAATGCTGCCTTGTTAGATCAAATGTACATGTAAACCCTCAATTGCATTTAGGGCATTAATAAATGACATGTACGATACAATCTCAGTGCTAGCTGCCCTCACAGGTGAAAAATTAAAGATCCTGGATGACTGGTTATCAAGATGGTCAACTGCTACTGGGGTTTTGTTGATTTAACAGAGTACTGCAAATAGATACAGACATGGGGCCAAACTATGAAGAGAAAACAATAAGCGACCAAAGTACACATTCAACATAGGTGTTCGTATGATTGGGAGTGAGCTTTAGCCATCAACATTTTCACTGCTTTCCAAACTCATAGAATGTGTATTTGGCAACAACATTTTAGACTCTTATGAATACATCTAACCTTGTATTATATCCAGGTACACACATACAGCACACAGGCACATGGGAACATGTGCACACACGCACACACATACAAAGATCCTGTTCCAACGTAACCTACAGTGGAAGTGAAGCCTTAGATATAAAGCAGCCTCACCATTAGATCAAGTGCGCAAGCAGTAGAAAAAGATGAAAAAAAGAAAAGGAGGTAATCTTACATTAGGCTCTCTTGCCGGTATCTCCCTCATGAATATATCATATTACATAATTGGGACAGGGGTGTACTGTTAAGTAACATCAAATTCCTTTCCACCCTGTTTAATACTCATCAACAAAACGTCAATGTACCCGCTTTTGTTTTCTCCGTCAATGAGTGTGTGACAGTGATTGTGACTACCATTTGGTGAGAGTGATCATTCATGTATTGTTGTGGTACATGTATGCTGTGACAATGCTAAAGAAAGAGTGTTGAAGGGCATTAGCAGTAAGAATGTGATGCTCTTATCAACCTCATATATCAGACTTCCTGACCTAAAATTGTTTTTATTAACTTTAGTCTGTATCTAGTAGCTAACTATCATAGTATACCTAGATTTAGAGACTTACAATTGTAATCATATAGTGTGAGTACATTTTGTACTTTGTTAGTGGTTTCATCCTGACCATGAGAAACGAACTAAGGAAACCATGTCACAAGGGTGATAGTCAATTCACATTCCTTATGCAACATTCTGCATGGAAATCACAGTTGTATTTTGCTGTCTCTAAACTTATTTAAAAAGTTTGTGCCTACTGGGTAAAATGAAATACTTGAAAATTGATGTAGCAATGATTTGTAAACATGTGCATGTCAGTCATGTTGAGTCAAATGCTCTGCATGCTGTTGAGGAGTGTGGTTGCATTTTAAATTGGTCTAAAGTCCAGAGATATAAGATGCCATGGGTAATGGTTGACTGTGCATGGGGCTATTAACTCAATTTATCTTGTAGTACTATTCCAACAAAAAGACATTAAATTTACCAATATCCAAGCTTCTGACGTTAAAACTTGGTCAGAGGTAGATGAATAAAACAATGTGAATTTTTGTGTGGCTAAATTGGTAAATGACTTTGCACTCTGGAATAGATAGATGCAATCTGCCACTGTCTTGCTTATAATTTATATTATAGACAGCATTTTTTTTTGGGGGGGGGGGGGGGGGTCAGCCAGTATAAAATTTTGTTTTTTTTTTAGATACTGTGCAAACAATAATTTCTAATATGCACTAATCAACTGCTTTGTACCTGGAGTGCAAATATTTACTTAAAACAACTAACCATGGTATATTCAATGAGGTTAATCATGTGGGTCAAAATGCACAATTGCTAGCTGCTTTGGGGTTCCCCACGAATATCAATGTTCATTACTGACAAAATGTCACTGTAATCGTATTAAGATGCTTGTTTTGATGTCAAAAATCAAATCCGTTTTGGCCTACTTGTAAATAAATTGAATTTTGTGCTTTCTTTGATTTACGGTCACATTATTATCAAAATATCATTACTAAACATGCATGGAGACGTACTCATCTTGAACAATCACAGACATTTTTAAAACTGACACCTACAGTCAAAAAAATTTGAAAAGACAAATGAACTTTGGCTGAACTGCCTTCCTATACCAAAGTTGAAAGGCAGCGTCATGCAAAAAAATATTGACAATTCATGAAGTCCCAAAAAAACTGTAATTCATATGATGGAAGGGGATGGTAAGAAATGACAAAGCCAAGGTCTTGATGACATATTTATGGTGGCACATACATGCACACTTCTAACAGCAGACAAATGAAGGCACATATTGCTGTGAGAGTACAAAATATGCAACTTTTGTAAAGACTGCATTTAAATATACTTGTACATGCATTGTTTTGATGTTGAATACATGCATTACTGAGATCCCATCTACAAACTAGATACACCCAGTTACATGCATTAAATCAATGCTACTACAGTGGAAATGGTTACAGGCAGGTGAGACCCCATCTACCAACTAGATATACACCGTTACATGCATTAAATCAATGCTACTACAGTGGAAATGGTTACAGGCAGGTGCTATCTACTCTATGAAATGGAATGGAAAAACTTGACCACAATGATCAGTTTAGCTTTTTTCTCTTGGACATCGAGGGAGGAGGTTGGACAAGAGAATGTAACAATACCTCCACTTCTTGGGGGAGTAGTAGATTGAAGTGAGGATGGATCTGCATGATCAGTTTGAATATCTGTTTCAGATTCAGAACCACCTTTTGGAAAAGAATCCGTTGTCTCGTGGTGAGTAGTCGGGGTACTGCTGCTGGTGGTGAAATTGGTGTCACTGCCAATACCCGATGATGCTTGAGCAAATCTCTCCTTTGCTTTCAAAGCTCTGGCTCTCTCTTGTTTTAGCCTTTCGTCATCCTTCAACAGAGCAACCAGCTGTTTTGACTTCTCCCGCACATTAACTCCTTGGTCCTTCCCGTCGCGATCAACAAACTGAAAGTCTTTCAGGGTCTGTATCGCAAAAATGTTTTCCTTACACTGTTGGGCAACGCGCTCTGATCCAGTCTTTATAATGTAATCGAGGAGTACAAGTGATTTATACACATGTCGCCAATTCTTGCCATGGTCATTCAAACGCTTCCATATCATTGCCATGATTTCTGAGAAGGCAACAACATTGTATGTCAAGTCAGCAATTTCTGTCATAAGGGAGCTGGATGGGCCCCATGGATCATTCGATGTGGCCTCTCTAACTTTGACCTGTGAATCTGAGAAATTGTTGACGACATTTTTCAGTTGTCTCCTGATAGGCATCTTGTATAACTTCTGCACAAGTTCACAAACACCAACAATGAATGGAAATCAGAAGTGGCTCTTCGCACCAGAAAATAAAACAGATGTACAAGTCTGTGGGTAACAAATGTTATTGTCCGGGGAGTGCCACCCGTATATTCTTTGTAAAAACGTTGACGACAAAAAATTATCGGAAAAACTAGCGGTGTGTAAAGCCTAGAGCCGGTCTCTTCTACATCACAACCAAACGATCCAAAATGGCGGCTTCCTGGACACACGATTTAGGAAACGTACGATGGTCTGAGAAGCGTGTAACAGGCCGTGAAAGATCCGCTAAGCCACCTTTCACCAGTAAAATCGTCCTTTCCTGAAACAATAGACGGGGTAGACGTTATGAACTTGACAAAGAATTTCGGTAACAATATTATATTTACGACCTCCCGCGATTTCACGTGTGTCAGTGACACACGATTCCGGGAGCAATGTGCCGGTGATCAAACAGAAACGAAGCCAACAAGAGCATTGGGATATGACAGACTTTACTGGACGTTCGTCTGTTATTATTTGACTATTTGTTAGCGAATCGAAAGACTTTAAGACGGCTGAATAGCAATAACATGCACTGAATTACGGTCTGGTCGTCATGGGATATTTCAGTGAAGCTCGAGCGAGCGGTTAGGCCTTGAATTTCCATACAGTCACACACATACGTACACACTGTGTCACTTTCGTGACGTAGTTTTGTAATCGACCGTTTGTTTTCGCAAGTTTTTCCCTTTCTATCATATTTTCCAGCAAATTAACTTACCTGAAACCCCTGTATTGGGACACGTGAGTTTGGGAACTTTGGAAAAGTAGTAATCCGGTCAAAATGTTACAACCCGTTCACACATTCGTATTCTCGGCTAGAAGATGGCGTCGCCCACAAAATTTGACAGGAAGACACGGTAATTGTTGTAACAGCTTGTTCTAAGAGCCGACCAGAAACAATTCCTCGATATATACCTCCATCAGACTGACTCTGGACTTTGCAGAAATATTTTTATGATAAGAAGCAAAAATAATATTCCCTTGTTAATCGCTAAATACTTTCCCCGACGCTCTATTTTCCTATTGCACGAGGGAGTGTTTCCTTACAGGGAACAGCCCGGAACCCGGATGTAAGGGTCAAAACCTCGCCCGCAAAGTTCACTGCTGACATCATATGGGGCTCGGAGACAGTGGTAGTGCATCGTTAGAGAGCGGAAACGACTGAAATACTCGGCTCCAGTTCTTGATTTGTACCCATAACGTCACTTGGACGTCATCAAGTAAGTAGTTACGTTAGAAATAAACAATGTCTGTTCTAGGTTTGTTTGTCTGTTTTTCGTTGACTGTGATAAAACATGCGAAAGTTATTTAGTAAACAAGAATTTGAAGAAAGTGGGTTACAAAATTCGGTGCATTCGCACTTTAATTGGTGGTCGTTAGGCCCACTGTTTTTTATCAATGACTTTTAACAAATAGCACACACGTACCTGACAAGAAGTAGACGGTCGAATATAATTGAATTAACTCTGTGTGGATTTAAAGCCTCAAAAACTACCAGTGTGATTTCTTGTACGTGCAACCAATAATTTCATTATAACTGATGATTGGTCTAGACCATTCACCAGCTCATCTGCTTTAAATCAACAAAAAGAAAGTAGAAAATGTTTGAATATCTTTAATAATCACAATTTAGGAATCAAGAGATGAATGGAAAATACCTCCCTGTAGATTTATATGTGAACGCAATATTTGTTTGATTTATTCCCGTGTATTTGTTGTTGTTGTTTATTTTTTGAGGTGAAAAAATCGCTTCTCAGTTTTACTTGTAATGGTGCAATCAAACTCTGAATAGTTGTAATTCACCATGTGTGTTGGAAATGATGAGCTTTGCTGTAATGATATTTCACACAGACTAACTCGAGCAAGTCCATGCTTTCCTGCAGACAGTGGTAAACCAATGGCTGTATTATCACAACAGTTGATGACGGTTTCAAAGATAATGTTCAAATGTTTCCTAATTTTATTTGAATGATGAGCTGAAAGAATAAAATTTGCATAATCCCTTATTTTCAGCATTACTGGTAGTTAGAAAACAGCACGGCATTCATGCATGGAATTGTCATGCTTGGTTACATGGTTACATGTATTGTGTCACACAAAACTATATTTCAATAATACTGTCAATCAGAAAAGCTAATATTGCATTGTTTAAGACAGTGTGATGACCTTTGACGTATAAATTGCCTCTAGCAATTCTCACATTATGCATGTATTGAGCATTTACATCAATGACTTATCTGCCCAAATTAAATTTCTGTGAGTACTATTTTATTAATATTATTTCACTTTCTGAACAACTTGATAATTTATCAACAGAGAGAATAGAAGCTGCACACATAAGATAAAGCTATCTTTTTCGTGGTCATTTTGTGCACATCAAGTGAAAAGGGATAATATACCATATGTTTTTGTGCTAGCATAGGAGATTTTTATTTAAGATTCGGTAAAATAAAGATAGAAAAACTAATTTTCATGATCTCACAGTCTGTATGGCTGAATTAGGCACCAGGGTATTTTTGGTCACACCAAGGGTGGGGATGTTGGCGATATATTTATGAAAGAAGGATGGCAGATTCTGGGGGACGTGGGAAGGTTATGGGTGAGTGACTTGGTGTTGATTTATTACCTTTGTTCTCAGCGGCCATGTGGGAACATATATATTATCAAAAACAACACACTGAGTAGAATGAATATAGGTATATTTCTTTTTCAAATATTATTGAAGATTGTTTGTAATTATAGTCAGAATTTACCTTTACTTGAAATTATGCTCAAAATTTGATGGCCGCACAAATTTTTCATGAACTTGCAAATCAAACTACCAACCCTCTTGAAGAAGCAAAGGTTATGATCTCAGTCAGTAGTTTAGCAACAGAACTGTTGAAATTTTGTTCTTACAAAATGCTTGAATGTGAAACAGTTTGGATCAAATTTTGAATAGTTTATCAACCTCTTTATTTCACTCAAACAGTCATACAAATGACACAATACCAATTTCCTATATGTCTTCATGAAGTTTTTGTTTACCATTACAAATCTGTCAAAATACAACAAAATGTGTTGAGAGTATCAGGTTGTCTGAAATTATGGCAATCTTCATGTTCATGTACTTCACTTCATGAGAGCTGATGATGTGGTTACTTATTCCAACTTGAAAAAAAAAAGGCAGTATATTTTCTGAGTGCCAGTGTTTTTCATCTGTTCTGTGATGCTACAGAAAAATCTTTGGTCAACATATTATACTGTTGTCATGAAGAAACTGGCAATTCATAATGACAACACACAGCAAATTGAGATGAAATGAATGATGCATCTTTTCATGGGTGTAGCTGAAAAGTTTTTTCCCCTGTTCAAAAAAATTCCATAAATTGGTAGAAAAACATCCAATACCGCGCAACATCTTATTGATCAATGAGTCCATCCAACCAGATTTGCTTTAAAATGAATTCATCCTATCAGTGAAATTAACTGCTTTGTAAATTGTCCATGTGTCATTTTATAATTTTACAAAGTTCTGTCTCCCCACAGGAGAGAAGTCCAACTGTAAACTGGGTCAACCATGGGGCAGCTTATTAGACTTTCCTTGATTGCTGTAATGGTGTTGACAATCTCATCAGTGCACAGTCAACCAGGTAAGAACAACAATTTCAATCACTAAGAATTGAGTAATGAATTACTCTGCTAAAAATAACCTTTATTTGCTGAAAGCTCTTATTCATATTTACTTAGATTGTTGGTAGCTGCCATGGTAACATTTCCAACGTTTCAAGCCAGTGGCAGGTTCAAGAACAAAATGCTGGATCTGTGGCAAGCATTGCTGTTAGCAAGAGTAGTTGTGGTTCTCTGACCGGATGCTGCAATAGATTGCAGTACTAATGATATATTAAATAAAACTATAGGAAGTGACAGCGTGTAAAGTTAAAGGGCCAGCAGCTTGTAATTGTTCCACAAATTTTGTTTTTTAATGTCAACTACAGCTTCTTATTCTATTCTCCAAAGCATCTTGGGATGCACATTATTCAGCTTGTCAACTCAGCATGTACATGTGTTGACTGCATTGTTATTGCTTATAGGTGAATTCTGGTCTGGACTAGAACTCAAATGTAAATATAATAACCGTGCATTTTACACGTTTAGACACTTTCTGACATACAAAACAAAAACCTTCAATAATATCAGTAATCATGGAAAGTCAAAGCTCCTTTAAGCTTTTACTTTTGCTTTTAGACAGTATATTTATTCTGTCTGTAACATACAGTTTCTTGCTCTTTCCCCAAAATTATGTCAAAAATGCCAAATGTTCCAGTTTGCAATTTATCCTGTGCTTATAAAATTATTTTTGTGAGTACAATGTACATGTAGTAGGGCTGTGGGGACTGTATTTTGAAGGTGATGTAGGATTTGCAACATTTACAGTATTTGTGCTCATATGAATTATTGATGAGATCACATGTCTGATTCTCAAATTGAAGATTTATGAGATGACATCATAGTTACTCTGCGTAATTTGTGGAATGGGAGAAATTAGTGACTTTGTAACCCTGTGCATGCGTTCATAAAACTTGGTTAAGACAGCACATGCTCCTATTGCAGTCATTCTACTCAATGCGTTTCATATATAAAGTAGCATCAACGTGTGATATCATGCCGAAATGACTTTATTTTGCAAAATCATTGGCCAGAACCCTGGCTATAGTATATCCAATGTTATTGATGACACAAGTTTCAGTCACGACTAGAATTAAACTCATAATTCATTGTGCAAAAATAAATATTTTTCCAAAAACTTGAAAAAACTTTCAAGAAAGGCTAAAATATACTGTATTATCACCATAGTTATGATAGATACTCTAAAAATCATAAATACGGTATGATAGCAATGTGGGCAAAGTCTGAATTTCTGTCAACATCTTGCAACATCCAGTGTTGTGCGTATGATGCTATATTTAGTAACAAACCGACAACCTTAATCAGCCATGTTGGTTAGAAAAGAATGTAGCCCTATGGGAACAATGTGTTGTACACTGTACATAATAAAAACCAATACAATTTCATTGTAAGACACATTGTAAATTTGTCCTTCAAAAAAAAGACTACAGTAACTGCAGTGTCAGCTGATTTTTACATCCAAATGCATTGCAAATTTTCAGGAGTAGAATGATTTTGGGTAGATTTAAAAAAAAACAATGCTTGAAGTTCTTATACTCTCCTTGCTTTCTTAGGTCCACCTCCAATGTACTTGCGAGGGAAGGATTGATATACCCCCTCCCTCCCCTCCCCCAGTAAATGTAAGTAAATAGGAGTGAACAATAAAAGGATTATCAATTTCTTTTCATGAAATGCAAAACTCAATTGTATGAGAGGTTCCATTTGTGAGAATGGAAAAAAATATTGATTTTGCTGTTCAATTCAGACATGAAATGGCCAAATTTCATTATAATATCTCATAGAGGAGCAGTGTTCTACTGCATATGTAGTGTTTGCATTAAGTATAAAAATAAACCTCCAAATTTAAGCCATGGGATGTTTTGAACCCCTCTTTGGAACAAGTCCATAAGCCAAATTACGGTTATGTTCATGTGTAAATGCTAGTTGAGCATTGCCTTTGCATGGTAGAAATTAAACGCTATCATGGAGACACTTGAGGGAGAAATGAGATAAAATGCTGCTTATTTTACGATTGATTGAAATTTCATTCCTCAAAAAATGTCAAGAATATTGGTGAAATATGGAGAATAAGACAGAGAATTAAAAAACAAGAGAAAAAAGTGCTGCTGTAAGTTCACAAATGCATACTGAACTGACTGTCAGTCTAGTCCCTCAATGATGAGGCGTCAAGTCATATGCAGTGACCCTACCAGTGACATGATTCATTGAGTTCCCTGAGCTTAAATCCAACAATCTTTGGTAAAATTTTGACCTCTTCATTTAAAATTGTCAGGCTTGCATGAAAAATAACTCATCTTGCAATTGCAGTATAAATGTATAACAGTTTTATCAACGGCTGAGAACAATATTTTGATTGCAATGAATTCTTTCAATGCTTCAGTTTTACCATGCGAACTAGGGTAGGTTTAGTGTTTTGTTGATCTTTTGACAAACTTTATATCCAGTATGAGTACTGAAACAACAATGGCAGAGACAAGGAAACTTGTTCTGTGTCATTTCTGATTTTTGAAAGAGTTGAAATATCTTAACGATTAATCAGTTACTATACAAAATTGATTGTTTTCGTGAATGTTGAAAGAAGGTAAATTGCTCTGACTAAATACTTGAATTGTATTATTATTGTATTTCAGATAATATATTTTCTAAATGCTAAATAAGCTCATCTGTGATATTGATTGATGAGTGCTCTCATTTTATTCCCGTGTTTATTTGTGCAGCACTGGAGTTACATTTACAATGAAAATTACCTCTTTGTTGCATTAAATATTCAATTCACACTTAGAGAAAGAGAGGCTGATGTGGGCAATTGCGAAGGATCCCTTTGTTTATAGATTAAAATGTTTCCTTTGTATATTAAAAGAAAAGTCACAGAGGTTCAGAACATCTGTCACCATAATTCTGTGTGTACTACCTTCTGCTGTCAAGGAAGTTGTTCTAGAGGGTAAAAGTACCTTTATCCATGGGTGTGTTCTGGTACTTTCTGTATGGCATATTGAAACTGTCTGTTCTACAAGCAACTAGAGTAATGAATTCAATTATGTTGGGTAGTTACAAACAATTGGAATTGTAACTTCACTACCCAGACCTAGCTTTATCAATGTCATAAACATTTCACTCCATTGCCCCTAACGTAAGAACAACTTCGTCATGGGAAACAATTGTGTTTACCAAAATTTGGTCACAAAAGGTTAAGAGAGAAGAAGAAGGAAAATGATTTCTGGAACAAAATTAGATTAATGAAATAATATCTACAGTTACTGGTACTGTCCCTAGTGACATTGATGGTGAGCATCCTCAGGAAGTGTGAATTGTTATCATGTTCAGCACAGAGTTTTAATCATCCTTGCTTTCTACTGATGAAAGATACTGATGGCCTTCACTTGTTATTATGTTGAATCCTGGATCTGAATATTAAACTGCAACTGATCACACGTATGGCAATAAATTGTGACCAAAAGTATCCACTTGTGAATATAGAAAGTTTGTAAAGACAGGTCAGTATGTGTGTGTGTGTGTGACAGGCAGAACCAGTCACCTTGCAAAGAGTTGAATGTAAACTTTGCTATGAACAAATACATGAAGAGGTACGTGTTGAATGAATCAAATCAGTGACAGATGGACTGCTGGGGAGCTATCTGCAGCAAATGCTGTGGGCAGTATCCAACAGCCTACTGAAAAAAGTAGCCATTTAAAGCGTCTTCAAATGTTAACTGGCAAGTAGCTGTAACAATGATTTTTTCACTGGATTTATTTTTTATGTTAAGTACACTTTCTTATTACACATCTAATACATATACATGTAGCATTCAGCTTGTCAACTCAACCTGTATATGCATAAACTGCATTGTTATTGTTGACAAGTGAATTCTGCTCTGGATTAAAATTCAAATGTAAACAGTAACTGTGCATTTTACATGTGTAGACACTATGTCGACAGACTCAACAGCATCTGTTTTTATAACATGATCAAAGTTGAACAAGAACTTGCTATTTGATGTATAAACTAAAAATTTATACTGAAAAGAGTAGAAGTTACAGCTACTGTCCATTAAGTCTGTTAAGCCAACTTATGGAGAACTCTGACATAGTGAAAATATTTGGATTTGAACACCTTTTACGTGTAAACAGTGCGCTAGTTCTTGGGAAAATTTAACCATAAGATATGAAGTAATATTGCAATATTATTTTCTAGTTCAGTGCTAAACAGATGACCTCCTGTACAGTTTGTGTACATAAACATTAGACTGAACAAATACAAATCAGTGTCTTTGTGGAAAATACAGTTTATCGTACAAATTTTCACAATCATCAAGTCTCCATCCTTGAAAATGATGACACCTCATCCTCGTAGTTTACTAAATTTTATGGACTGTGGTGTGTAATTCAAATTAGAAGTACAAGCCATAACCTGCTACTTGATGTCAAATTGTATTTTCTGAACACAGATTCATGAGCGGTAATATCATTGATTGGTTTCTGTCTGTGAATGGTTCAAGCTGTCTAATACATCCTGACATTCATCCACAGCAGTTCATACGATGGTTTCGTATTGATTTCAGATCATGGTTTTGAAAGTGATGAGTTGATGGTGCATCTGTCTGGATAGTTTTTATCGATTGATCAATACAAAAAGAATACAACAGCAGTATTACAATATCCCACAATACCACTTACTTCCTGTATTGCGGTCAAACTGTTCTAGAGAAGTAGTGGCGTCATATCAAAGCTTTGTAATTATGCGGTGTAATGCAGTAAATGGTATATAGCTCAGATTCTCATGTCTCCATTCAATTTGTTTTTTATCATCTTTCAAAATGTGCTTCCCAGAGGCAAGACTTCTTAAACACCCCTCTACCAAATAAATTAATTGGGGAGAGGTGGGGGGAATACCTCTCATGAATCACATCCAAGCCGACCTTGAAAGAGATTAGGGTCAGGGTTAGTGTTAGGGATTACAGGGCTCGAACTTAACGGTTGCCCGCTTGCCCGGGGCAACTAAAACCTGACATCGGGCTGGTAAAAATAAATTACACTTGCCCGGTCGGGCAAGTGATAGACTTTGATCAAATTTACATGTTCTGGGAATAAAAAAACTCAAGAAACTTTGTGGAACAATGTTCGCTATTATCGAGTTTCAAGTAACTGAAACGGGTATCACAACCGACAAGCCGGACGTCAACATTCAGCAAGTGATATCCAGTTGTTGTCTTTCCTCCCTCGGGAAGTCTAATTCAGTAACGTATTACTTGCACTTGTTTGTCGCTAGTGACTCCCAGGGGGTGTTGGTCAGTAATATCAACAGCCACTTTGCACGTGGTGACCTGACTGAGACAACGCAGACTGTACGTCATAGCGAAGCAAAGCACCCTGTTTTCATGTATATTTTGAAATCTACGCCAGATAAAGTCACAGATTCCGGAACAGGATCTGTGTCAGGGGATACAGTACAGGTTCAACCGGCTGGCCACTCAGAAATCGTCGGTGATAAAGCTAATGGCGCGATCGAAGCATCGAGTTCAGTGGAAAGTTAAGTGAAGAAGCAGAAGTGCGATATGTAGGCCTATATGAAAGGAAACGACAACGGAAGTTTCAAAACTTCAGGAAAAGAGATTTGCTGATGCGAATATCAATTGATGGGCCACCCCTTCAGCTATATGACCCAATCCCGCACTAGAATATTGGTGGACGAGTGGGCAGAGATCACGAAGACCAACACTAATGGATCGTAAAAAATTAACACGATTATCAATACAGACAAAACAGAACTTGCATTGATATGATGCTGTCGGCCACATTTTGAGATTGCTTGGTCTTCGTGATCTCTGCCCAAACAATGTAAACAGACCCAAAAAAAATCGGGCAAGTAGTTTGTGTCCTCGGGCAAGTAAAATTTCTGGAAATTGCCCCAGGGCAAGTAGGTAAAAAAGTTAAGTTCGAGCCCTGGATAAAGCAAATTTTATTCAGAATTCTATGAAAAAACCAAACTGACGTGCATATGCTGCTGGCACCATTACATTATCCTCATGTGTTTGCTTGAACCAAAATGTTTTAAGACGCAGAGGAGCACTGTTGCGCACTGAATTGAACAGTCTGGATGGGACTCAATTTATGAATCTCAGCTTTGTTGGGACACGGTCTCTCTATGTGATAGAGGGATCGTGGTTGGGACTAGAAAGTGAAGTTATGAAGTGGGCCTAAGGGAAGTCTTTCTTGGTTGACTACCTTGAAATTTTTAAGTCCATAACAAAATGGCAGAGAAGGGATTAAATGGCTCATGTAACATCTGATGTAGGGAGGCATTTTCTCATCACAGATTTGTAAGTCCTCACATGTAACTGATATACTTGCCCGAATGAATAAGTAGGGATTTTATTTGATCAGAGAAAAGTCATTCTCTCAAATTGTTCTTAGAAGTTCATCACCCTCTATGATATCATTAAGTTGGTCAAAATCCAAAGAGAATTTTTAAACAGCTGTTTGGGCATCTTAATACGCTGTAAATGGAATTAATTTTTCTCTCATCTTGATTTCAACCCCATCTTTGTCAAAATAGATATTAGTTGGAGTGAGGACAAACAAGGAAAAAGTATCTGTATACCAACATAAAACATCTCATTTTATGTGCCAATTCTCAGAGGAATACTAAAGAGCTGAAAATCCCCAACCTTGCCATACTATTATAGTACCACTGGGAACATTGCATGCCACAAAACAAGCTGAGACAACACTAACAGTGCAGAACGTCCTCTAGAAAATGTATGGAAAAAATTTTCACTTTAATTTCCCATAGCACAGATCTTGGAATGTTTTGGGATTGAAGTTGTTGTGTTGGCGTCAGTACATGATGGTGTGAAACAAGAAACTAATTTCCTTTTCATAAATCAAGAGTAGGTAGGCTAACTTTGCACTACCCTAGACCTGTGCTTGCATGACATATGTGTGTATTAAGATTATATGAAAGATATTGGGGAAAGGCATTTGTATTTGTTTTGCGTAATGAAACATTTGACACAGAATATCAGTATACTCAATGACTTTTTACATTCAAAACAGACCAGACAATGTCCTTCACAAGTACCGGTACAATAAACCCATGATAACAATGTGATCAATAGAGGACAATAGCACGGACATGGGTGCGTCTCTTACCATTGCCTATTCATGTTTGTTTCACTCTGAACAAGCTGAAGAGTGGAAAATCAGGGCATGTTTTGTGATTGCACTGACCATGTTTACGATCAGTAAAAGCAGTTACCAGGTTTGTCCACAAGCAGGTGCACACTTTCAAGCATTGTGATTTGTCAGGAAATTCTGTAAATTCTATATGTAGAATTTAAAAAGCAAAATTTTGAAGTGAAGCATACCGGTACTTTGTCCAATGTTCACTAGTATATAAAGGGGATTTTTTAATCCTGAATACTAATAGCCATGTTATTTAATCAATGGTAAAAAGTGGATAGAGAGAATACTCTAGGAAGTAAATCTGAAAACCAGATTTTAAAATCACAGCACATTCATAAAGGTTAAATCCTCACCCAGCAGGATTTGTCAAATTTATGGAATGCACAATCGTTTTAGTTCAGTTGCAGAATATTTTCTTACCAGGCAAATATCAGATGTTATGGGCCCTAGCTCCCAGAATTCAGTGCAGTTTGCCCTCTTGGTGTCAGGCAAATGGCAACCTGCTATCAGGCCCAATAACCATGAATTCAAGCAACAATATAATACAAGCTTGCAGTGATAGTCTGGAAGGAGAAGTATATGAAGAAATCCTATCGAATTGTGTTTGGCCTGATACCATGCACATGTTAAAGAAGCTTCAGTTGAGGTTTCAATCCTGAAAGACAAAGCTCAGAATATTTTGTTATGTTTGCTGCTTGTATTTCGAAAAGGCAAAGAGTGATACCTATTTCTTGGCAGTATAAGGGTTAAGGTATTACAAATCAGGCAGTACGTGTATTTGCCCCCTTCCCCCCTCCATTCATATCTTTATTTGTGAGAGAAATGAACAAAGAAGTCTCAGAAGACATCCAAAAAGATGTTATTGTATAACGATCGTGTAAATGTCACAGGGTCATATTCTGCTTCAGTTTTACCAAGGAACATTTTGTAGCTTCAATCAGATTGCCAAGACCTTAACATTTACATGTACATAGTACTACAGTAGTAGACATAATTTTTTTTTCCTGTGTCTCAAGTGTGACTAGTATTATATTCATTCAACACGTTAGCACTGGCAAGGATATCAGAGTTATAATGTATTGAGTGTAAAGAGCTGCCTTCACAAACATCACAATTGCAAAACATGGATAGTATCATCATGAAAAGAATCCTACATGTATCTGAATCTCCTTCCACGCACTACAATGTGTACCGATATGTATGTGGTTTTAGATGATGAACATTAAACAGGCAAACAAAGTTTGATTGAACTGTCTCTGTCCAGTCATGTGTTTTGTATAGTAGCAGTAATTATACCTTACATTAATGCTTTCCTTTTGCTTTGATATCCATATATTGATCTGGAAAAAAACTTCAGATGAAATGCAATATGCACCGGTTATATGAAATATTTATGTGTTGAGGTAACCAATGATTTGGAAAGGCCCTTGGTAAAGTGATTGGTTCAGACCTTCCATATTATTGCAGTGATGCAATTATACTATTTTATATTATCATATACCTTCATTCATGTGCCTGTGTAAAGCCATTGGAGAAAGCGCCCTCAGATCCGTGCATTTTTTTTACGTATCATGCCCCGGGCGGTGCTCAAATATGGGCAATCGCGTGCATTTCTGAACTATATCGATTCTGGTTACTACGCGCATTGCTATCCGCAAACGTTCCATTCATACACAAAGCCAGCGCAAGTAGGGAAACGTCTGCTCGCTTAGATGGTAGTTGCGCGTGGCGACACTGGAGCTACGCAGGTGACATCGGCTTTTATTTCTAAATTCTAGTGAAATCCTGTGTATACTAGGTGTGTGCCTGTTCAGTATAAATTACAAGAAACTGACATCACGCTTTGTCCTTCTTACACCTCGATTTCAGCCCTGATCTCTGTTGGTCCCGTAATAGTACGGATGTTGCTTTGCACGTTCTAGAATTCTGCAGGTAAACAAATGACGTCATTATGTATGTCAATTTGCAATGGGAAGTGGCCATCGTATTTATGAAAAACTGACACAAATGGTCATAGATATTTGATATCACACGCATTTTTATCTCCTAAACAATGTTGAATATTATGTAAACTACATATTTATCATTCCATAAGGTATATGATAAACCTTTACGGCCCTGATACGGCTTTTGCGGCCCTTGGTCGTACAGCGTACGGGCCCTTGCATGTTCGGGCCCTTCCGCCGTATGACCTCAGGCTGCAAAAGCCGTTTAGGGCCGTAGAGATTAATTTGTGTGAAGGAGAGCCTGACTTTCCCATCTTCACAAATGTGTCAAGAAAAGCCATACATGCATGCTACATCTCTGTGGTTAAACTGCATCTAGACCTACAGTTAAAGGGGAATTTGACATTACATATTAACATGGAATGTCCAGGGGCAAGGTCTTACTATTTCAAAACATCAAGTTACATAAAACAAATCACCAGTGGGACAGTGGTTTTCACCCACTTGTGATAACCTGCTAACCTCTCCAATTCCCACTAGGATAACTAGTGACAAGGCATCACTGCATGTAAATCCAAAATATAAGTTGTACGTACTTTGTTTGTATATATCCAGAACACAACAGTTTTTAATGTCTGAAAATAATGGTCACACATGCAGGGCTGATTTATCTACAAAATCTGTTTATTTATGTATTTGTGTTTTCAAGCCTATAATATACCAGTATAAAATTTATTTATATTTAGTTGCATTGTGGAAGTCATTCTCTTAACCCTTTGAGCACCAAAGTCAATTTTTGTTGTATTATTATAAAATTCACCCTGGTCAATTTTTTCCAGATCTTTGCCCAAATTTTCATAAAAAACGGTAGCCAATAAAATATAATGTCAATTTGGTCCAAAATTATCCCCAAAATTACAGAAAAATTCATAAAATTGGCAAAATGTTGCATTAAAATTTTGGTGGGGAAAAATTACAGCACTCAAAGGGTTAATGTTGTGGTATTGCATTAATTTAAAATTAATTTGGAACATTTAAAGATTGTAAGATACCCTTTTGAGGTAGTATGCGCCTCAAAAGTGAAAGGTTTCAACTTTTGCTCAAACTTCCCTCAATGAACCTTTCAACCATTCTCTTTCAAGATCAATAATAAAAATAAGGCATCACTTTGCAAATTTTGGTACTAGAGAAACAAATTACCTAAAATTTATGAATATTTGTGAAAAATATTCACCCCAACAAGTGGTAGACCAGATATGTATTGAAAAAATGTTGAGTGTTCGAATGTCTGTCTCCTTGTGCATTCTACCTTATCCTGCCAAGTTCTTACGTCACCATCTGGTCAAATTGGATAAAACAAGTGGAGCACAGCATGTCTCATATGGTACATTTTAACAAAAACTTGAACATTTTGAAGGCCCCTGAAAACACAGATGCATGGTAAACATGATTTTTCACTCACCAAAGTTTGGATAACAGACCAAGCCATGTGGATGATACATGATTTTATGATTTTGGCTCAATACCTCTATTTACTGAATTGGCCGATGGGAAAGTGATACTGTCTGGCAGGAAAAGGGTTAAAATTAGTGTTTCTTTTCTATCATTTTTCATGAAACTTACCCGCAATCAGCAAACAAAGAATTCTATTAAAGGCACCTAACTGTACCGGTAGTATGCAAAACACCCTCATACTATAAATGTAAAAGATACATATAAGTGTGTATTATACTTAGGCCTGTTTACATATACATGTACATGTACTATGTAGGAATGTGCAGGAGTATCAAAACTTGCTTTATTGTACCATTTGGCTGAAAATTTGCTACTCTACAGCTCAGACTATAAGAACAGAGATGTACATTGTGGTGACAATTTGAACAAACTTTTTAACCCTTTGAACCCGGCTCGGACAGAAATGTCCGATGACGTCATAGAGTACCAGGGGGTCAGGGTGCAAAGGGTTAAAACTTTTTGTACATTTTATGTTTTATTTATTGCTTTATTTTAATAAACGAACATAAATCTTCATGTTGTTGTTTATATTATGTACCGGTATGTATTCGTAAACATACAAAACAATGGTGGTTCAATAGGTCATTTCATGTCGTTGTAGGATACATTATAAAATTTCTACCACTGTACATATAAAATGTACATAAAATATAGTTTATGTGCAATTCTGATGTAGAGATGGGTTGGCCTTTTACGCTATCATATTACAGTCTTTATATTTCTGCAGTCCTCTCCTCATGCTATTGTCTTTAATACTGTCTTTATTTTCCTGTGGTCTTGTCCTCACAGGAGGACCATAGAAATATAAAGGTCATAATATCATGGATTTTAATCAGATTGTGTTTGCATGTTGTGTTTGTCAATGTTTCATTGCATATAATCATTATAATGGCTGGCACTTTACAGTGAAAAGTGTTTATTTCACACACAGCATGATTTATTTTAAAAGTCATGACAGGTCCTCATTTTACGCAAACATTGTGTTTGATTTTGTTCATTACAGTTGAATGTCAAACTGACTCTTCCCTGTGTGGCCGTAACAGCCAATGTGTTGACGGACTGTGTGTGTGTGATGAAGGATACTCCAGTCAAGATGGCTCAGATTGCCTTCATGGTAAGAAAGATGGAAATTCCATACTCATTGTACAGTAAATGTCAAATTCCTAGTTCATAGTGTTACTATCACTTTGGCGCTATTAATTTCTGATAAGTCTGGTGAAACACGCAATATTACAAGTGTATTTGAAATGCCTATCAGAGGTGTCACCATCAACAACTGTCCTTGAACACATTTTCATACATCAGGCATACTGGTACATGCTGCAACAGCAATGTGTTGCAGTATTTCAGTTACTTTACTCTCAAAACAGCTAGCACTCTTTCTGATTAATTTTTAATGCAGACAACTCTGGTAAATTGTTAGCTTGTATAAAGCTAACAATCTGCCGCTGAATTTGGAGAGAAAAATTGCTCCTTTCAGAGGCTATCATTGCCATGGAATCGGAAGCGAAAACTTGCACCATTCACAGGCTATCCTGGATGTTGAATTTAGATATAAAACGCCTCTTCTAAGCTATTCATTTGATTTGTCAGGTGATGCAGATTTCCTGACATTGTTTTGATTCCAATCAATGTGATCACTGGAGTGAAATTATTGCTAACCAGAGTGTGAATATAATCCCCATGGCTACTGATTTGAATTCAGGGACTGTGTGAACATTTCTCAATCTGTGTTTGTCATCTATTCAGAACTCTTTCTAATGACAAAATGTTCACTTACACTACAAAAGAAGAAATTACAAATTAATTTAAAATTGAAATTCAAAAAGATTTCACTACACATATGAATTTGGTCACTTAATAATAGGACACGTTAAAACAGAGGATTTTTTCTGCAATTTGGGAACATATATTCTGAACATGATTTCAAAACTGTATTACAATTCTAATTTTTTCAAATATAAATTTGTTGATGTACCAAAGTGTACCCCTTCAGAATAACAGCTTAAAATCCGCTTTCTACCAGGCTCCATACACAGAACAGAGAAATAAATACCACTTGGGAGAAAGGCTTTCTACCAGGCTCCATACACAGAACATAGAAATAAATACCACTTGGGAGAAAGAGGATTAACACATGGAACATTTCAACCTGCCAGCAACCCAAACGCTCATATGTAACAAGACTTACGCCTGAAAAGCAGTTCTGTTTTCAAAGGTTTTCAAATAATGAATAAAGTATTCTCTAAACATTATTTCAGCTCTCAAAGCCATGGAGAAATAAGTTAGTAAATGCGAAGATTTGCAAATTTCATTCATTTGTTCTTTTATTTGTTTAAGATTTTAAACAGAAAAAATCAACTAAGTCAAGCTTGCAACAAAATGAAATATGTCTGGTGTGACCTTGAATAACAAGTATTTAGGCCAAAAATATTGCTGATTTTATTTTTCATTCTAGGTCTCTCCCAAAATTAATGCAGTGACATGGTTTTTAGTCCCCACGGACACCGTCCGGGGGGACTTATAGGTTTGGTCATGTCCGTGCGTGCGTGCGTCCGTGCGTGCGTCCGTCCGTGCGTGCCTGCGTGCGTCCGTCCGTCCGTTCACGCAAATATCTCTGAGATGCCTGGAGGGATTTCATTCAAACTTGATACAAGGATTACTTCATATGGCATACAGATGCACGTCGATTTGTTTTGTGATACGATCCAATATGGCCGCCAGGCGGCCATTTTATTACGATTTTTTCATGTACAGAGCCATAACTCAGGCATGTTCCAACCGATTTTATTCAAAGTTGGTACAAGGACATTGACCAATGTCATACAGATGCACGTCAATTTGTTTTGTGATACGATCCAATATGGCCGCCAGGCGGCCATTTTATTACGATTTTTTCATGTACAGAGCCATTACTCAGGCATGTTTCGACCGATTTCATTCAGAGTTGGTACAAGGACATTGACCAATGTCATAGATATGCACATCAATTTGTTTTGTGATACGATCCAATATGGCCGCCAGGCGACCATTTTATTACGATTTTTTCATGTACAGAGCCATTACTCAGGCATGTTTTGACCGATTTTATTCAGAGTTGGTACAAGGACATTGACCAATATCATAGATATGCATGTCAATTTGTTTTGTGATACGATCCAATATGGCCGCCAGGCGGCCATTTTATTACGATTTTTTCATGTACAGAGCCATTACTCAGGCATGTTCCAACCGATTTTATTCAAAGTTGGTACAAGGACATTGACCAATGTCATACAGATGCATGTCAATTTGTTTTGTGATACGATCCAATATGGCCGCCAGGCGGCCATTTTATTACGATTTTTTCATGTACAGAGCCATTACTCAGGCATGTTTCGACCGATTTTATTCAGAGTTGGTACAAGGACATTGACCAATGTCATAGATATGCACATCAATTTGTTTTGTGATATGATCCAATATGGCCGCCAGGCGCCATTTTATTACGATTTTTTCATGTACAGAGCCATTACTCAGGCACGTTTCAACAGATTTTATTCAAGTTGGTACAAGGACATTGACCAATGTCATAGATATGCATGTCAATTTGTTTTGTGATACGATCAAAATGGCCGCTGTGCAGCCATTTTATTACGATTTTTTCATGTACAGAGCCATAACTCAGGCATATCTCAACTGATTTTATTCAAAGTTGGTACAAGGACATTGACCTATGTCATACATATGCACATCAATCTGTTTTGTGATACGATCCAATATGGCCACCAGGCGGCCATTTTATTACGATTTTTTCATGTACAGAGCCATTTCTCAGGCATATCCGCATGTTTTGACCAATTTTATTCAAAGTTGGTACAAGGACATCGACCAATGTCATAGCTATGCACATCAATTTGTTTTGTGATGCGATCCAATATGGCCGCTGTGCGACCATTTTGTTACGATTTTTTTCATGTCCTGAACCATAACTCAGACATGTATCAAGCGAATTCATTCAAAAGTATTTTTATCACAGACCTAATGAAGAGGACTCTATCCTCTTTGAGGACCTGTAATCAAAATACTGATTAACAAGTGGGGACTGTGTCATCAACGATGACTTGTTAATTTTATTATATTTTTTAAAACTAAGTTATTTTTCTTGACCTCATATATCAAATAACAACATGAAAATAATAAACACAGGAATACATTATGTGCAGCAGGCATTGTGACATGCAGTAAGACGATGACAAAAAGTTTACCGTTCATATTACTGTACGGTACGTACTTGTGATCCTACCAATATTAATATATGCAGGGTCTGTACGCTCCTTGAAAGTCCTAGAACTTCAAAGCCTCTAGGAAAGTCCTGGAAAAGTCCTTGAAAATGAAATTGAGTTCCGGAAATTTCTGGAAATTTGATAATCCATCCACTGTTTTTCAAAAATCACCGCAAATTGCTGAAAAAGTCCTTGAAAGTCCTTGAATTTGAAGTGACTTTGTGTTTATGGACCCTGTATGATATGATGGTATTTCACCATGGCTAGTGTACTGGCACTCTATATTGAATTTTTCAGAAGAGAACATGAATTAGGCTGTCGCTGCCGTCCAAATCAACATGTGCAAGGATGAAAAATAAAACCTTTGCCTTAATTTTAACCTTATCTTTCTCTGCTTTCCTGCAATTTAACAGTGTATCCTATGGAAACTTCATGGAAAATGAGAAGAACGAAAGTTTTCTCAAAACAAACACACTCTGTTTGATTCCTTTAGATTTTAAGATTCATTTATAATTCCTTTCAATTTTAAGATGCATTTATAATTCCTTTCGATTTTAAGATGCAGTAATCTATTGTTCACCTATAAGTAAAGTGACCATTCTTTCTGCACCAGATTTATCAGAATTTGAGGTGTTTTTTTCTGTTTGCATACTTTTTGACAGTGAGTGGAAGGATAAAGATTGCATCTGCCAGGTTTCCAGAGACTGCATTAATTAATGTACAGCATGTCATCAGATCTTTGATGTTGTTATTCGGAGCATAAATCACAGAATGACCTTGTTTCACCTTGAATGCACTGGTCATCAATCATGAACCAATTGAAAAGCTGCCACAGTGATTTCATATCTACTATTTGGTTTGTTGATTATTTAGTCTTGTTTGTGTGTTTCAGATCTTTGTAACGTGGAGGGATGCTTTGAGTGTCTTGATGTGACAAAGTGCTCCAGGTAAGACAGCTCCATGACCAAACTTTAAAATGAAAATAGTATTTTTTAAACTCAAACATGAATGTATGTACATTGTATAAAATATGTGAAATAGGGGTATCCACAATGGTGGTGTAAAGGTATGAGTAAAAATTGATGTGAAGTGGCATTGTGCACCACAAGAAATCTTTTAAATATTTGCACACAAAAATATCACACCATAAAGTATATTGCAAAGTGACCTGTCTTAATAAAGAAATATAATCGCACAGTTGAATATTTTACAAGTACCATAGACAGTCTCTGTTGACTTGAATATTCTTTTAACCCTTTGAGCACAAAATGCAATTTTCAATGCCTTTAAAAAATGTACCCCGGTCAAATTTTTTCAGATTTTTGCCAAAATTTTGATGAACAACTGAAGCCAATGAAATGTGATGTCCATTTGATCCAAAATTATCCAAAAAAATACATAAAAATTTAAAAAAAAATGGTAAAATGTTGTAGTAAAATTTTGGTGGGAAAAATTACAGCACTCAAAGGGTTAAGCTGTTATTGTGTGTATTTAGAGCAGCATCTGATATTTGTGTTCTTGTAACTACATTGTAATCTGGTTTCTGATTGGAGCACTTATGAGTTTCTATGTCAAAGCTGTACACACACATAATAACAGTGCCTTCCTATGAAATATCAAGCCGTACCTTTCATGTCCAAAAATATTTGACACCCCAGTAAATAAAATACAACCAATGACAGATGTGCTGATGTGGATAAGCCTTACAGTTGCAAAGTACACCAGTGCTCTGAAATCCAAAATCATTTATATTTAACTGCGGTGCATTACTTCAATAAATCTCAGAAGGATTGCAAGTAACTCTCAACAAACAGATATCAGCGACAAGGAGATAACTGAGCCTGTTCCACCATCTTATCAGTAATATTTACACTCTTCAGTAAACTCAATTCAGTCTGCAGATTTCAACTCATCAAGATAAAAGGTGAATTAATATTGTAAAGCTGCAAGATTATGATCTTATTTCAGTACTGTAAATTCATTGCTTGAGAAAGTGGGGCAGGTCACCACCACAATGTGACAGATGCTAAATTATTTTCTTTCCTAAGAAAAAATGAGGCAAAAAAAAAAGTATTTAGTATTCATGTCATAGTACCAATTATACATTCTTGTAGCTTGCAGCTAGCTGAGTCAGTTGTCATTCTCAGTTAGTTTCTGCAGTGCTGCAAAGGTGGCAGGTTTCATAATGAGAACAAGCCTTCCCCTGAAAACAGATATCATGAAGTCTCCAGAGACTTCCCAGTACATGCCCTGACTGCTGATTACACCAACATCATTTGAGCTCCCATCTAACACACAGACTCAGATGATTTGATTTCAGGAAATATGCTTCCTCTCTATACATGCCTTTATAAGTTTAAATTTGACTTTTTTCTGGTATTAGAATTAGAGAACAGATTTAACCCTTTGAGCGCCAAAGTCAATATCTGTCGCCCTTATAAAAATATACCTCAGTCAATTTTTGTCAGATTTTTGCCAAAATTTTGATAGAAAACTGTGGCCAATGAAATGTTGTGCTCATTTGGTCCAAAATTATCAAAAAAATTACAGAAAAGTTCATAAAAATTGGTAAAATGTTGCACTAAAATTTTGATGGGAAAAAACACAGCACTCAAACACATCCCAGTTAAAATTCAGTTGCAAGGGAATGGCAAATACGGTACTGTACAGTAAAGTTGAAGCGACTGAGTCAGAGCTATACAGACACATAAATCTTGCACTTGTCTTTCACAGTGAACTCAATTAACATTGACTGTCTGCTGGCCTGCTGCCCATATAATGGAGTACAGTAGATCCTGGTGCGCTAATGCGTACACAAACCCTGCAATTACAGGAGCATAATTTCCATGTTTGAAAAGCACTTTCTCTTTAAATTTTGCCATTGTCCAGTACAACAGTGAAAGGAGCTTTAATCCGGGGTTTTATTAATCTTAATTGTGACATCACATGTGAGCAATGCCTGACAGTACTGTTGTTCAGGTACATTGCTGTGTTGTGCTGTAGTATTTTGACCATGGCTGAATGGAAAACAGATTTTTTTGGGAGGGGGTGCAGAAAAAGTGACATTGACCTCATTGAAAACCAACCGCCTATGAAACTGTTGACAAGTGCACTACTGTGCAGAAATAATAGAGAATGGAACTAGTGAACAATTGGTCAAGGGAAAATATGCCCAGTGGCTATAGTTCAGCCCCACCCAAATCTGTGTGCATTCATGTCTGGCGTAGGGTTATTTTGATCTTGTTGAATGGTAATTACGTTGTACTCTTAGCCGAAGTAATCATCCATGGCCAGAAGTCGGGATTTTTTCATTTAGACTTTTTTTCATTTTAGTAGTGCATGTTTGACATGTTAGGTCGGAACTAACGTGACCAAAAAAGCCAAACTTGCAAACCTATCGTGTATCGTGCAGACCTAACGTGTAAGAACCTATCGTGTCTAAAATGTCTAACGTGTATGTCATTTTAGACTCTCAACATGGGTCAAAATCTATCATGCCAATCGTGCAAACCTATCGTGTAACGTGCAGACCTAACGTGTACGTGCAGACCTAACGTGTCTAAAATGTCTAACGTGTATATCATGACTGTACCATTCAACTTATCTGGAGTCCCTAAAATGACATGCACGTTAGACATTTTAGACACGTTAGATCCGTACACGTTAGGTATGCACGATACACGATAGGTTTGCATGATTGCCATGATAGCTCTTGACTCATTTTGAGACCCTCATTGGACATACACGTTTGACATTTTAGACACGTTAGGTCAGGTTTGCACGATTGGCATGATAGCTTTTGACTCGTGGACAACCTAAAATTTCATACGCGTTAGACATTTTAGACACGTTAGTTCCGTAAATCTTAGGTCGACACCTTATAAGTTATACGATATGTCTCAAGATTAACGTGATGGCCTACAAACACGGTAAGGTCTAACTCTATCATGCCAATCGTGCAAACCTACCTTGTATCGTGCAGACCTAACGTGTACGGACCTAACGTGTCTAAAATGTCTAACGTGCATGTCATTTTAGGTTCTCAACATGGGTCAAAATCTATCATGCCAATCGTGCAAACCTATCTTGTATCGTGCAGACCTAACGTGTACGGACCTAACGTGTCTAAAATGTCTAACGTGCATGTCATTTTAGGTTCTCCACATAGGTCAAAATCTATCATGCCAATCGTGCAAACCTATTGTGTATCGTGCAGACCTAACGTGTACGGACCTAACGTGTCTAAAATGTCTAACGTGCATGTCATTTTAGGTTCTCAACATGGGTCAAAATCTATCATGCCAATCGTGCAAACCTATCTTGTATCGTGCAGACCTAACGTGTACGGACCTAACGTGTCTAAAATGTCTAACGTGCATGTCATTTTAGGTTCTCAACATGGGTCAAAATCTATTATGCCAATCGTGCAAACCTATCGTGTATCGTGGAAACCTAACGTGTACGGACCTAACGTGTCTAAAATGTCTAACGTGCATGTCATTTTAGGTTCTCAACATGGGTCAAAATCTATTATGCCATGGATGTAAAAAATATTTTTTACATCCATGATTATGCCAATCGTGCAAACCTATCGTGTATCGTGCAAACCTAACCTAACGTGGTCAGCACCTTACACGATAAGTTTGCACGATTGGCATGATAGATTTTGACTCGTGGACAACCTAAAATGACATACACGTTAGACATTTTAGACACGTTAGCTCCGTAAATCTTAGGTCGGCACCTTATACGATATGTCTCAAGATTAACGTGATGGCCTACAAACACGGTAAGGTCTAACTCTATCATGCCAATCGTGCAAACCTATCTTGTATCGTGCAGACCTAACGTGTACGGACCTAACGTGTCTAAAATGTCTAACGTGCATGTCATTTTAGGTTCTCAACATTGGTCAAAATCTATCATGCCAATCGTGCAAACCTATCGTGTATCGTGCACACCTAACGTGTACAGACCTAACGTGTCTAAAATGTCTAACGTGCATGTCATTTTAGGTTCTCAACATGGGTCAAAATCTATCATGCCAATCGTGCAAACCTATCGTGTATCGTGCACACCTAACGTGTACAGACCTAACGTGTCTAAAATGTCTAACGTGTATCGTGCAGACCTAACGTGTACGGACCTAACGTGTCTAAAATGTCTAACGTGCATGTCATACACGTTAGACATTTTAGACACGTTAGCTCCGTAAATCTTAGGTCGGCACCTTATAAGTTATACGATATGTCTCAAGATTAACGTGATGGCCTACAAACACGGTAAGGTCTAACTCTATCATGCCAATCGTGCAAACCTATCTTGTATCGTGCAGACCTAACGTGTACGGACCTAACGTGTCTAAAATGTCTAACGTGCATGTCATTTTAGGTTCTCAACATGGGTCAAAATCTATACAGTATACGGACCTAACGTGTCTAAAATGTCTAACGTGCATGTCATTTTAGGTTCTCAACATGGGTCAAATCTATACAGTATTATGCCAATCGTGCAAACCTATCGTGTAACGTGCCGACCTAACGTGTACGCACCTAACGTGTCTAAAATGTCTAACGTGCAGACTTTTACAGTGTTTAGTCATGCACGTTTGTCCTGCACGTTTGGGTTCTATAATGTACAATGGCATACAAATGCCCATAGCACGATAGCTTCAACAATGTGAAACGTGCATTTTACCAACTACTGGCCATAGCTCGAAGTAATCTGGAAAATACAATTCTGGTTATATGTATAGTGTAGTCTAATGGTACAGAGGGCAAAAGTAATGTTACATGTAGCTAGTAGTTACATTCTAGATATGATACAGTGTTTCCGTTAGCGTACAAACTTGCGTACTGTACGCATATTTTGGCTCTGTACGCAAAATAAAAATCGCTTGCGTACGGATGTACGCAAATTTCTGGCTCTCGACTGAAAATCAAAATTGTTCGCGTATGTGTTCAAAGACGTTCTCAGCACACGCAAGTAAGTGGGGCGTCGACCTGTTGAAACTATAAATAGCACGGAGTGAACGCGTACCAAAGACGTCCCTAGCGAGTTTCAGGTCACGTTCGTTGATGTTCACATACCAGGGCAGACTAAACATAGTTTCTCCTATCTACAAATCAATACTGTAGCTGTCAATCATTTCCACGCACATTGACTTTCGACCAATGACAAGACGTGCCTAATTAACTTAGAAACAAATAACTTTTATCATCACACGATGTTTTTTTTCTTTCCCACGGGCTTGCACAATCATTTCGAGTCGCTTCTCCACGCACGTGTTATTTGCTATTTGACTGTTGATCCTCTATCCACGGACCGGGCTAGACGTAAATAAATATGTCGAAACGTCAAAAGACACTCGATTCTCTGTGGAAGACAACAAAGACTACAGAACCACGCGTTAACGACGATGTTCGTGACACGGAGCCGGGTGATAATAATGAACCTAATAACGCTACCGAAGACGTTGGAATTTCAACTCCGCATGCCTCGGTTTCAAGCACAACAGTTACCGATTTGGACACGCCAAAAACAGACGGATAAAAACATCAAAACGAAGTCGACTAAATGAGAACGTCATCGATGACATCATGATGATAACACTGCAAGGGCCAGAGATCGGAGAGTTTGACTTCCAAGTGCGATGCAAGAGTTTAGACGGCAGAAACAGCGGAGAAAATAGATTTGTTTGACGTCTATTTAGGGAACGATGACGTCACCACTGATACCAGCGGCAGCCTCTGTGTATTAGAGGTACTTCTTTGTTTTGGTTTTATGAGGTCAGTGGTCACCGTACGCGACTTTTTTTACTTTGTACGCAATTTTCCCAGAGCCTATGCGTACATCGTACGCAAGTAGAAAAAACTAACGGAAACACTGATGATAGTAATGTAATGGTTACAATCCCAGATTCTGCGACGGCTGTGAAGATCATGAAACAAGAATGCATTAAATTAATTGAATCAATCTTAGGAAGATGCTATCATTAACAGTATCCCAGATTAATTAATATTAATTAATATCTATATTTGCATATGGACATTGTTAACAGTGAGTATGTTCTTGTCATACGAATGCAAAATCAAACGTGTAGTGAATGGTTACTGTGCAGTGGTCATTTAGGTAACAATATTGAACACCACTGTGAAATGTGCAACTATTTCTCTAAGTGTTTGGTTCAACCCTTATCTTGCCAGACTTGTCACTTCCCCATCTGCCCAATTAGTGAAAAGTGGTATTGAGCCAAAACCTTTTATGTATTTTCACCTACATGTACTTGACAGGGTATGTTAAAGCATATCTGTGTTTTCAGGGGCCTTCAAATGTTCAAATGCAACACAATAAGATGGGTTACACATCACTGCTTTAACTGTACTTGACCTGATGGTGAAATCTGAACTTGGCAGGATAAGGGGTAATAAAAAGTTCACAGTATAGCTGAACAACCTTTTCACCTTTCATTTGACCAACCACAGTCCTTCCAAGTTCCAACCACCTGTGGGTTGGAGGGACTGTGGATCATAACCATCGGCAGAAATCAACTGGACGAATCTAAATAAAGTCCTTGTACTGATAGGATTGGGCACACTTCACTGAACTGCTAATAATGAATTTTGTTGGTCCCTAGGTGTAAAGACATTGTGGTGCAGGGTTCTGGAGAATGCATTACAGAATGTCCCCACCAAGAATCTCTTCAGTTCCATGGTGATTTTGTTGGCAGGGTGTGTACATGTAAGTATCTTGTCTACAATCATCTGTCACCTTTGACCCCTGACATTGAACCCTTCCACTGATTTTCTGTCTCTATCGATCAACTCAACAGTGGATTACTGAAAATTTGTTGTACCGGTAAGTGTACTTACAGGTCATTGAATATGTACTTTAATTACCCTATTAATGGTACTTTTACTGAAGTGGGGTAAACAAAGCGAAGTGATTGGTTTTATAGGATGGAAATTAAGTTGACATAAAATGAAAAATTAAATACCATTACAAACAGATCTGAAACCTGGTAATTTCCAAACTTTCACAAGTTTTCACTTCCTCAACATTCAACCAAGACAGCTACTCTTGAAATCTACATGATTGAAGGACATTAAAAATCTATGTGTCTGCCATTTAAACTCAAGGTCATTTTTGAGCAGGGAATCATCTTTCCATTTTAGAGTTTTCATGAATGAGTGGATAATCTCTAGCAGCTACGTCAGTCAGTGATTTGATTGGACCTATAAATGAATATAAAAAGTTAAGGAAATTGCTGAACCAGAAACTAAATTTCAGTTACAAAAAAAACCAACAACTGAAGAAAGAGAATATAACAGTTTGTATTTCTTGGACAGGACTGTGTAGGAATATTAACAAATTTTCTGCACGTCTTGTATCTTTACAGATCCTGCGCAGACACAGAACCTTCCAACAGTGTACACAGCAATCATTGGTGTAATATGTGCAGGAATTATCATAGCTCTTATCATCGGCCTGGCTTGCTTTATACATCAAAGAAGAACACAGTATGTATACAACTTTCACAGCGGTTTTGAACCAGTCCACATACAGTAATGCTACATTACAACACAATTATATTCACAGATTTATCCGACAAGGTTGCCAATGTTCACAAGTGTGTGTAGATTTGTAGCATTGCAGTTTCGATGTCACTGAGCTCAAGATGACCCCTATCCTTTAATGATTATCAAATGACCTGGCCCAATGATATACCACATGACCTGGTCCACATCACCAAATGTATGACGTAGAAAAATTCCATATTGCCCCTGTACTACATCATCAACCAGAAAGATCTCCCGGTTAACTGTTAGTCTGTAACTATAGCATACAGTGTATCAAAATTTATTATTGGTGCAATTTATGAGTGAAAGGCCTCTTAACTTGATTTGCATATTGTCAGAGTAATGGACAGTTTTACACAGTTCAAAAGAAAGTAATGCTGAGGTCAAAACAGATATTGTAAAATTTTTTGTAATCTACAGGTGGGATTTTTATCCTTCCTGCACCCCACAGAAAGTAAAAAAGACTTCATTTGACAAATATGTACTCCCATGAAATTTGTCTGGGTTTGCCGTCAATATAAACATGCACTTGTATATTTTGCAGATCCACTTAACTTTTGCCTTTGGCTTGGTATACACACAAAGCACAACTATCTAGTGAGCTCAAATGAAAATAAATTTCATTGGATAATATTGACAAATGTCCTCATTCTTCTCAAAAGATTGATTAATTACTTTTATTGATTGAAGACAATTTGTGTAGAGAATTCTAGGTTTGGTAAAGTCAAATGTAAGACAAAACTTTGACCTATTTTGAAATGTTGAAATTAGCAATGATATTAAAATTTGCTCATTAATATACTGCATTCTTTAAGATAGACATTCTTCAGTAGGGTTACATTTGTAATAATGTTAGGTTGCTTTTAATTAAAAGCATTCATTTATTAAATTTGCTGTCAGGGTAGATGACCAAGCCATTAGTAAAAATACTGTCATTTTCTTGATAATCACTCAAAATGATATGCTGAAAGCAGCAGTGAGTAGACAAAGGATCAGAAAACTTGATATTCAATTTTACTTTTTGAAAAATATCACATTGAAATATATTTTACCGGTTTGAGTTTATTACAGTTCACATTGATATATAAGCAGTTTTAGTCCAATACAATGTTTGGAATTCATTAAGACTCCACCACTGTCATTTCCCTCAGCATGAATTTCTAAAATGTTCCTTCGCAAATGACTTTTAGATCTCATGAAGAAATAAATGATATACTAAATCAGCAGTGAAGATATAAAAATGATATGTTAATCAAAAGCACCCAGGAAAAGCTGCATGCCATTTCATCTGAACTACAGTACTGTGATGCTACTTTTGGGAATATGTAATTCAAAGTCCGCTTCTTGTTCCAAGTCTTCAGGGAAGTTTAAGAAAATGACAATATATTATGATTGCATTCTCTTCCATCAAAATGCAATTCAATTGGAGTTGTGATAAAGCTTGCTTGATCCATGGGTAGTGCTCTACTCTAATAGATACATTTGGCAGACAAATAACATGCATACATGACACAATGGTAGCTTTTCTGGTTGCTAATAAGTCAGTTTTTCCCTTGTTATAGCTTGCATGCTGCATGGAACTCAAACAACAAAATCTTTACAAATACTGACTCCCTGCTTTATCTAGCCAATCCTGCAATAACCAACGTACTTCTCTCTCAATTTCCTTCCTGTTCTTTCTTCTAATCTCTTCATAAGAACTATCTGTGAATATTTCCTGTGGCACTTACAACACTCACACTTTGATGAGGTTACTGTACACTCTCTATTCACTCCTTGGTAAGTAGAAGTATCAACAGAGCAATGTTGCTGTACAAGCTCTCATTTTGTTATTAAAGGTATGCAGTCACCTGTAATCTAAATATGCCCATATATGGTCAAAGGGGCGTTCCTTGGTATTCAAAATGCCCATGTGAGGGCGCTTTTTTAAAAAGCGGCCACCTGCTTAAAATCTGTGATTGGTTAGATTTTCTCTTTCCATGATAACTGTGGCAAAATTGGAACAGGTGACAGTATACCTTTAAACCCTGCCTGTGTGTGTGACAGACAAAATGCCTTGAAAGCTAGCAAACATTTTAGAGTGCTTAGTTGGTTGCATTTCACTGAACTAATGCTTCAGTTAACTTTGCCTGGATTTGCTGATACTGACACTTTTAAGTTAACACTCATTCCTTTGCTGTGAAATCTTACTTTCCTGTGTTAGATCATAGACCCTACAGAAACAGTTTTCTCGCGGGTCTATGGTTCGATGTACATTTAATTCACATCTGAATATCATTTGTGTGACACAAATACATTGTAAGTCAGCTGTAACATGGCTGTCTAGACCGCACAGCAATTCAGCATTAGGTCTGTACTTGTGTTTCAAGTTAGTGAATTTATTGATCAGACATTTTTAAAGTTAGATAGCAGAGAAAAAGACAGACAAAAAGGCCAGTGGTAATACAGGTAGATTTCTCATGCAGAGAACCCCTGTGTGATGATGCAGCAAGTACATTGTACTCTCTGAACAGGTTAACAAAAAAGTATAGTGGAATTACCTACCTAATTTGCAAATCCCAACTTTGAAAAGATGATGATCGTTCTGTTTGACGCAGACAGACTGTTTTATATTCATGTATTTTCCTTGGTATGTGAGAACAATTCTTCTCTGAAATGTAAATTTTTAATTTTTTTCACAATAGCAACTCAAACCAGAACACCAAAATTAATCAGTACAATCCTCAATCTATATTAGAATTTTCAAAAAATATTTGCTGTTTGTTTGGTCTAAGTTTTCATCCTAACCACATTTCTGATTGGATCTATCTGATTATTAATTTCAGAGGCAACTTTGATTTTCTGTATGGCAAACCAAACCGCCATAAGGTGAACGTCCCTGCTGACGACAATGTGATCAACCAAAAATACCAAAGGGATCCCGGATCAGTCGACAACACTGGTTCTGCTGGTAAGGCAATCCAGATAGTCTCCAAAAAGAAGTCATCATTTCTGATTTGTAAAAGAATTGTTATCTAATGTATGTATTGAGTATGTCAATTGAAGTTACTTTTTGTAACTTTAAGGTAGTACAAACCTCCAGACTGAAAGACTTTAACTTTTCCTCAAAATATCTTCAAGGAAACTTCAAAACTTCCCCTCTAGAATCAAGAAAGAAAATTAGGGGTCACAGTGCAAAATTTAGTACCAGAGGAACAAATTACCTCATATACTGACATTTGAAATTCAAAATGACTCCCATCCTTGTGTTAACTAATTTAGGAAAAACTAAATTTTGGATTTTCACAAAATAAGACTATGAAAACTTGACATACCATAACTTCAAGAGCTTTAGAATGAGTCCACACAAGGGGTAGACCAGTAAAGTATTGTAAAAATCTGTGAATATATGTCACCAAGCAAGGTACATGGTACCTTAAATAAGTAAATCCAGTGTACATGTAGCTCCTTAAAACAATGTAAACAGATGTTATTAAGATTATGCTAATAAAATGACATGACTGATGTTCATAGACTGCTTTAAGCACAAGTGAAAGTTCACACCAGGTTCATCAAGAAGAGTTATAGGTTTCCAATTTCCTCAAAAGCAGAAGAAATGCAAAAATCATATGAAGTTTGTAACACTTCATGTTTAACCTCTTCCATGTATCGAAGTAGAGAAATAATTCCAATTTCAGGGTAGTTTTCCATTCATTGAAAATTTTATTTCAGCAAGTGGAGAAATGAAATTATAAACTCATTTCATGTTTATTCTGTAGCAAGTGAGCTGCCAATCAAAGTGGATCAACAGAAGACCAATCCTGTTCTTGGAAACAGAATTGAATTCCTACGTCAGGTATCGGAACTCAAACCCCATGCTGAAACCTTCCTGAAAATGCTAAATGACGTCAGAAAGAGATACCGAGGACTGAAGCATGGAAATCCAAGGGCTGGTAGTTACAAGTAAGTATTTGATTGGTAGATGATAACTGCTGTAAAAATGTAAATGACGAATTTGTATTTTTCCCAAATAATTACTGGATCCTATATGCAATCCGGAATTTTAACAATTTTTTTGCATTCATCCAGATCCTTTGCTTGTCATATACTGCCTTGCCAAGGATTTTAAGCTCACAGTTGATCTTCCCAATATTCAAGGAGCTCTTAATTATCATTAATTTTTCTCAGGACATGTCATTCAAAAGGGACATCAGTACACCTATCTATCAAAAGATGTAAAATCGCTTTTGTACTTTTGTACTTTTGTACTTGTACATATCCAACCCATCTTTGTAGTGATTCTTTTACAAACACACCTTCAGCTCAGATTTTTTTTTAACTGTATCATATCTGTGTTGAAGTTCGAAATAAATAAATAGGTTTAATATTATTCTGTCAGAAAGATACAGTTCTCTTCATCCTCCCTCAAAATCAATTCAGTTTTCACAGCACTGTGTAAAGATCATTGATGATTCCTTGTGGTTTGCTTTGTAAACAGGGCAGTGATGCGAGATCTATCCAGAGTCTTGTTTATCCTGAACAAGAAGGAGACTTCCCTGAAAATGCCTCCGGATGGAAATGAACTTCTCAAGTGGGCAGCCAGGATTCTCAAGAATTATGAAAATTGCCAGAGTGTATGTAGACTTCTTCTCAAAATAATATTTGAAACATCTTGTAGTTATATTGTTCTAAATTTGTTGTGTCATTGTCATTATAAATATCCTTGCATTTCTGTCTGTTGTTGCCTTGTATAGCTGTGTGTCCAGACTCCTGATTCTCTCATGATGTGCTGGTTCTCAGCCCTTGACGGAAAAAAAAATAATAAATTACATTTCGTTTGTCAGACAGTCTCCACCCCATCAGTTTCACAAAATTTAATATGAACACTGATAAAAGTAGAAAATTTGACGAAATGATATCTTACAAGTAGATTAAAGTTAAAATCTTCGCAAAGTATAAGTTCAGACTACACAGCCCAAAGTTGACTCCATAATGTAGTGTAGTATGAACATAGCATGTTGCTGCATAGAGCTTCAGGTATTAGAACACAAGATGAATAAGATGATGCACGGGAGAACATTGATCTGATACAAATTAGCCAGTTGATTGAAAGATACTGGACAGTGTACCAATGATCATTGCTTGGAAAACAATGAGAAAATCCACTGTATTGAGAAAAATTAATGTACTATATAGTTTTTTTCTGTTCTCATTTATGCCATTTTCCTCTTGTGTTCTCATCTACTATTATTTGATATCTTTGAATGCTAATGTTTTCTTATTCACTCTGTCTAATGCATTTCTTAGTGGCGGGATTCTTTGCCAGATGAAATTTTGGTGAGCTTCATTAACACATTATCAGCTGTACTTGACATAATGTGATTGCAATAAGCTTTCTGTCTCCCTGTGGTTGTGAGGTCTCTTAGCGATAAATAATGAAACTCATATTTATGGTCACTGCAGTTACAAGGCATGTGTCAGCAGTGATTCATGTTGACCTTTCACCCTTGACCCCTGGTTTTGAGTTCTGTGTGTGATAATAAATGACACTCATGTTTATGGTCACTGCAGTTTCAAGGCATGTGTCAGCAGTGATTCATGTTGACCTTTCACCCTTGACCCCTGATTTTGAGTTCTGTGTGTGATAATAAATGATACTCATTTTTATAGTCAATGCAGTTTCAAGGCATGGGTCACGTCAGCAGTGATTCATGTTGACCTTTCATCCCTATCCCATGACCACTCATTCCTCTGTATGGATTTTGTGTAGATCCAACCTTTATGAATGACTTTGCATACTTCTGGTGAAAAATTATGTCAAATTATGGCACCTATGCATGATAATTACAGTGCATTTTTACAAAAATGATAAACTTTGTGATGATGTGGGCTTGATCTATAATCCTGCAAAGGGAAAATTGTAAATGTTACGTTTCACATTAATTGCTGATCTTTGACAAAAAAAAACCATGTTGTTATGGTAACATGCAGTTGTGATCTGTCAAACAAAGATGTGGTTGTTCACCGGCAGCACCATGTAATTTGGATTGATCCGTCTGTGTGACTCCAAATGAAGAATTAGCCATCATCATTGATGACATAACCATTTATGACTTGTCTGCTTCATTTGCAGGCAATGAAGTCGGAGACAGAAACTGACAACAATCAAAAAGCAGGCAAGAAGACGGTCACGGACATCCCAGGTGGTGTGTGGATTGAGTCAAAGGATGAAACCAGTGCCTTGTACAAGGATTTGGGTTATGTTGAGAGTAAACTCATCTAGAGAATGATTTACAACTCTCAGAGATACATGTCATACGTTATAACTGATGTACTGATCTATTTACTGACAAGTGTCAAGAATTTTAGTTTAGACAAATACCCGGGACAATTGCAACCCTGGTAGCACCCAATAGTGTAGTAAATACCAAGCACAATTGCAACCCAGGTCACCAAATGGGTATAGTGAATACCCAGCAAAATTGCAACCTAGGTTGCACCCAATGGATAGTAAATAGTGAATACCCAGCAAAATTGCAACCCAGGTATATTGTAGCACCCAATGGGTATAGTAAATACCCAACAAAATTGCAACCCGGGGCAGCTTCCAATTAGTCTGGTAAATACTACTGCAACATTAGGAAAGTAAACTGAAACACAATACTAGTTATACTGTCATTTACACTTTGGTATGTAAATTAATGCAAGTTCAAACTAATGACACATTTAGCTAGGTACCCAGAATGCACAGTATTATCAACATGAATTAACTCACAATGATACAAAGACTTATGCTGTCATACAAAGGGCAGAAGCTAGTGCTTGTAGTGAGGAAAATACAAGAAAACCTACTGAATAGATTGTGATATCTGTTTTGATCAGTAGTACAGGTACATGTAGAAAATGGCTTATACAGTGCAGAGTGGGTTAAGCACTCCTCTAACTCACATGCATACACACACAATGTACACACACAACACATATGTTAAATTTGATATCTATTTTAACCAATGTTAGTGCCCTCTAGGAGCAATCTGAGAAAAACACACCCATCTACACACACTAGGCCACAGGAAGGATTGTATCAGTATATGCCAGGCATAAACTCATTGATGTCTTAGCAGTTTTGTACTGGCTTAGTGGTATCATAGCCTTATTTGTATGCAGACTCACATCACATTGCTACAAATATATAGGTTACATCGAAGAAATTTTCATGAATCTCACATCGTGATTGACGGAATTCCCACATTTCACATTGATAAACTGAGTAAAATCTGTGAAGGGAATTCCGAAATTCTGTATTTCACATTCCTAAGTTACAACCTGTGGATTGCCGTACAGTGTCTCTCTGCCCAAAACCATGGTTCCCTAAACAGTGTGGCCAAGCCAACACCCAAGATAGAGGCATTGCAAAACCAGGCTATACCAGTTTGCTAAGCTGCTAGGCTGCAACAAACTCAAAATTGAGGCAGGGGAACGCCACACTGTGAGGTAATGAGGAGCCGAGACAGAATCTGGACTACTAGAGTAGTCATTCTGTGGGGTAAGATTGTAATGAACACGGAAATGAACCCTGTTGAAAGTGCATTTTATCTTCAACCAAGATAAATATTTCAGATGTAGTATCATGAGATCATGATGTTCTTTACCATATCAAAGAATATCCTGATAGATTCACATATCAAATACCTATAAACAGTAAATAATTTGAGAGAAATATATATTTTAGGGACGTTTGAAAGAGAAAGTGTTATTTTTGTGAAAAGACCAAACTAGTCAGTACAAAGGATTGAGATTTTTGGGACCAAGACTGTACTTAGCAATTTTTAAGTAGAAGTATTAAATTATAAGTTGTCAATCTACGTATATAGAAACTTCAGTGTTTTGTATTATTTTTACATTTGTCAGTACTGGTGTAATGGTAAATGAAAGCGTAACTGATGCGAACTGTTGGCAGTCTGCAGAATAATTTTCATAGCTATTAAATTTGCCAAAATTCCATTCCTAATATTTAAATCAAATTTAAGTCAATGATACATCAATCACTCAATCATTTTAATCAGACAAATTAATCAGTGTCAATTTGTAATGGACAGGTTTGGTGATGTTGACTTTCTTCTAAACATGAATTGGTTTTGAAAATGCTTTTTGTAAAGAGTTGTTCATAGGTATTTAAACAAACTTGCAAACAAGTACAGTCATTTCAGACCAGTTCAGAATATGTCCCAGACAAGTATTTTAGCTTTTCATAAAACTCGATCACTGTGTGTGAGGAGACATGCCAGTGTTTACCAAAGGTTTTTAATTTCTGATTTTGTAGAAAATGAAACAGAGATTTGTCTTGTTTTCTCACTGTTGCAGAAGACTTCAATTTATGTTTAGTTGAGTGCATCTTTGAGAAAAACGGAAATATGCAAATTGACAAATAAAAGCTAAAAGTGCAGTGCATTTCTATTGTTCAAAAGCCATGATTGCACATATGACATGACAACATACAAATGGTTCTGTCAAAATTCTGTCAATGAAGCTGACAAGCTACAAATTGTAAAGGAATTGCTTTTGACGATGACATTTAGAATTGAACTCCACTTTGAAATGTTGCGATCTCCTACTGAAAAATTGCCTAGTATTTCAAGTTTGATCATATCTACCAATTCACAAAACACTAGACTGAAAGATCCGTTTTAGGGCGCTATCTACACCCACCCCCAACTCCCACTGGAACGATGGATCTTTCAGTCTTACAAAACACCAGCTCCAGATGATGAAGAGTCACTGGGTTTCATCAACTGGTGAGTCTAAACACAAATATTCAGCAACATATAACATACCATATTTCAGTATTGGCTTTACTCTTTATATTTGAAATCACAGTTTATAGATTGACAGAGTCACACAGCCCCTAGCTGATTTACATTCTATAGACAGTAAGTTATATTTTAATTCAGATGATATTTGAAGTCAATATTAATCAAGATTTAATATCTGGTCAAGGGTATGATGGAATTTTGTATCACTAGTTTGTAAAGAGTCGAAATCTCATCAAAACATCACCATCTCAGTCTAATTAAGTGTTTGTCTTTACAAAGTTGTAAACATTACAGAACAATTGTGTCAAACATGCTAGGGCAACTGTTCAGAGCAGTATGTATGTATGGTTCTACATGTAATAGTAGAAAATGTAATACAGGTTTTATCAGAAGACAACAGTTTCTTTGATGGTAAGAGAGCTGCTCTATCAGCTGTTTTGAATGTGGCAGTTTTCAAATGACTAAACTGCTTTATGATGAGCAAGAAATTAACGTAGGAAAACGGTAAATTATCATCTTTGTCATGTAACAAATGTAATCACTTGATCCAATTATTCATCTCAATATCAGAGCTATCGTTAATTTTTGTTTATTTGAGTATAACTCACCATAGTAGACTGTGGACTTGATGTATTGTGTTTTGATATTTTTTCTATAATTTTGATATTAGAAAGTTTTGCTATGTGTACATTACTATTGCCTACACAAAGGTGTTGGGTTATGTTATAAACAGAATTTCTACTATCGATCTATTTATATCACCAGCAGCTTAACTCTCTTTAGTGAGTGGTTGCTAATATGCAAGCTTTCAAAGTACTATTCAACTATCCAATGCAAATAGCAGTACATCCAGATTTGCACAAAATTCACATTCCAAGCTGATATCAGTACGAGATTTGTAAAAGTTCTATGTGGTGCTGGCATCATGTAAAACCAGACATTCTAATAATATACAATGTCTTTAAGCTGTGCCATCACAAACATTAACATTTGTGTCAAATTCATATTTATTCCCCATTTAAGAAATAATATCCTTATTTCACAAATTATTGAAAATTCTTTGATGTTTGTTTTATCAGTATCTCCCCGCTATCAGTATGCAACTGCTGTCTTAATCCAGCAGTTGTCAAAACCTGATTTTATAGATTTGAAGTGCATGAGTACGCGTGAATTGAAGACTTTAGCCAGCTTTGGACAGATTTGTGAAATCTGTATTGTGAAAAATGAATGCAACAGTAATTGAATATGCAATGTGAAATACACACCGAGGCTCAATTGTAGAAGAGCTTTATTACAGTAATTTCAACATTCTCTTAGTTCTTTTGTAAATATGAGAAGGCAATTCTACTATTTGTATATATTTCTGCATTTTTCATGGAAGTATTTTATTAAAGGTTTTATCAACTTTTGTGCATTTCGCTGTGCAGGTGAAGGTACGGGCTTCTGCTTTTGTATGTAACTATCCTGGTTTTATCAAATAAAAATACTGTGTTCTGACACATTTAAAGAGTTTGTCTTCTTTTATTTGTGGCAGTTGTGGTAGGTTAAAACCCAGCAAAACAGTTTACTGTAATTTTCACTTGACCGTGGTCGTGGTATCAATCACGTAAAGCCATACTATAGAAACAACAGTTTTTGTGAGGTAAGGTGGTGGATAGAGGGACTGTGGTGACAATCTGATGGATGGAATAATCAGGCAGACAAAGGTGAGAAGTTTTTCGAGGTACCGGGCAGTGTTAAATGGATTCATTCATGGATTGGTAAAATAACTGATGTATTAATTGCATCCCCTGTTACTGAATACAGTGGTAAATTTAATTCACTCAGTGGTTATTCTGTGATTTTAAACCATGCATTCAATAGTTTTGAGAGAGTACAGAGATAGTCTGGACAAAGTTACGAGGCGCTACGGTAATTGACATTGTAAAGCAGTACCATGAAGTTGGACCTTCAATACTAGTTTTGAAGTGTCACCAAATATGATTCCAGATGTCAAATGTCGCAAAAAAAAATGGTTCTGTTGTTCAAATGTCACCAAATAATGACAAAAACTTTTGTTGCAATCACTTAAATAATGACACCTCTACACCAACTTGTCACATGTTGGCAGAAGGAACAGGCCTGACCAAAATACCATGATTTTCAGACAATACTCTCTATTGACAATATGTAACTATTAGTGTATTTGCATGGTAAAATGTATAAATGCACTTTACATTTAGGTAGAATGTGTCTCAAGGGATAGATGTTTGGACTCAAACTTTTACAAAACTTCTGATCTAATGCTTGTGTGGACACCTGTCTTTTGAAGATCATGAAGTAGAAGAAGTTTTCACCAACTTATTTTTGTGAAAATTTAATTTTCCCCCAAAGAGTTAACACATGGTGAACTGCCTTTTTGAATTTAATTGTTGTAAATGTTGGGTAGTATGTCTCTAGCACCAAATTTGCTAGGCGACCTCGGATATTTTTCTTGATTTTAGACGAGACTGTTTTGGTGTTTCTGTGAGGAACGAGCAAAGTTTAACTCTTTCAGTTTCAACAGTTAATGCATTTATTAAGCAAATCAAAATTGAACTCAGATACATTTCTGAAAAGAACTCATAATTAAAATGTACTGCAACAAATTTTTGAGCACAAATGTTACTGTGCAACCAAAGATTATTAAGTCAAATGTTTCTCTTGGATAATCTTGTCACAGCAAACCCAATTGTCGCCAAGTTTTTAAAAGGCGGGAGGAATCTAACCATTTACATTTTTCTTCATTTGTTTGAGTACACCAATGTTTAAAATGTGGATGAAAGTAATAAGTTTATGCCAACTGTCATTTGAACAACCAGTTTCAATGGTTCACATAGAGCTGGTATTTGAAGCATAATGCAAGCTAAAAGGCAGCTCATAATGAAAGGTGTAGCTGCCACATAGCTCTGAAGCATTGAATTGTAGCAACTCTAGGGATACTTGCTTCAGATTTTTAGGAAATGAATTTCAAATTTGTCTTATTGTAGTTACTTTAAAATCTCCATTCCGCTGCAGCGTCCAAGCCAGTCCGAGATTGCAGTGCATTGCCACATCGCAACGCAGAAAACAAAAGTAGCCAATACACTGACGCTAGAGGGCGTTGTTTAATATGTTCATGTTTCAATCTTTCGCGTCAGTATGCTGAGCGTCATGAGTCAACTGTGTGTCTTCAATTTCGCAGCCAGACATTTGTCTTGATTGAAATTCATCGAAAACTTATTGAATTCCTCGACCGTGACAGGGAAAGCCTCAGCAGGTATGACATGAATTTTAGGCACCGTATATTTTCTCACAATTTTTGACAATCTCAACTTCTCCTGAAGTTCTTTCACACCCGGGCCCATGGGCCGACATGGCAATCCAAGATGGAGATAATCGAGAAATGCATGAAAACTACACCAACAATATTTGTATTTGGACATCCATGGCGTGTGGCTCGCCATGATTAGCTACTGTAAGAAAATGTCCCCATTTATAAACAACCATTCCGCTTGCATCTATATATAGTGTATAGCATGACTACAGGAACCTATTCGGCTTTAGAAATGCTTGCTTCAATTGTGGAGGGACCGTGCTCAATACACGTCGTTCAACTTCAGATTTCGGTGTTTTTCACATTGCAGCTGGTGTCGGCCGATTCGAGTTGATTTAAGCTAACGTCGTCAGTACAAACCTGCACGAGAAGTTTGCGAGCAAACCTAGTTTGTACCAAATGTATTAATTTGGTTCGCTGCATGTAAAAGCCTGACAATTTTTATATGCGCTTTGTAATAAAGAAATGTTATCACGAGGTGTACGATACAGGAGACTGCAGGTTTTCCTTTTTGATAGTGGCCCAAATTCTGTATGCTAATTTATTCTTTCATTTATTTGCTCCATATTCTTGATATATGTTTTTCTGTGAATCGATGGCCCAATAGCAATCAAATTTGGTTTCTGAGTGCCGAGACTATAACCTCATTCAGTTTTCTTCAAATGATGATGAACTTTGCATATGCAGATTTTCAGAGTTTGTTCTCTCACTTTTCGTCGAAACCTTATTTTCTCTTGTGGCATTCATATTGTCTTGAGGATGCCCTGATTGAGTTTCCTTTTAATTAGCATTCTACCTGCTCATCATACAGTGCTCATGACTAAATGAATTTCATTCCCATCGGATAAAGTGATTATTACATTTTCTGATCAATTTAGACTGTTCAGGCCCAACAATTTTTTAGATCAAATTTATTTTGCTTCTGTCATGAATATTTGCGAAATAATGTTTTTTTTTAATACAATTAATTATTGTTGAAAAATGAATAGAACAGCCATTTGAATGTGATTTTCAGGTGCTGATAGTTTTATGCTTGATTACACTCATTTTTGTTTTCCAACAGTGGAGATATACCAGCTGCTGAATCACTTGTTTTGGTTTGCTGTCTCCAGTGGTTGTTATCAACAATGACTTACTGCATGGACGCAACTATCAAGGCAGTCTCCAAAGAACAGAATAGGTATACCGGTAATTGCAGTGAAATTTTGGACCTTTCGTCGCTTGACCTAGAAGGACTACCAGAGAATGCACTGAGCATGACATTAGGTGAACTCAATCTATCCTACAATAATCTGTCAGAACTACCTGAAACTTTCATCAAGCTTGAAAATCTGAAGATCTTGCATGTGTCAGGGAACCAGCTGAAGAGTCTTCCTATGGCAACCAACAGACTGATCAATCTTCAAGAACTTAACGCAGACGAGAATGCTCTCCGGACGCTACCTGATTCACTGTGTGAGCTCCAGAAATTGACCAAACTACACTTGCTAGGTAATCAATTGACTGAGCTTCCGCAAGATTTCGGTAACCTCAGTGCCTTGGAGGAGTTGCAACTCGATGAGAACAAACTCAAATACCTCCCGGCAGATTTTGGTCTTCTGAAAAATCTCAAGTTACTTGAGCTGTCTGATAACAAACTCAAGCATCTTCCAACAACCTTTGGCAACCTCAACAGGCTCCAAATTTTGAATGTGTCGGACAATAAACTAGAGGACCTTCCGAGTTCATTCAGTTGTTTGCAGTGTTTGAAGAGCTGTGATATTTCATCAAACAACATCAAGATTCTGCCAGAAACGTTCGAATCAGCAAGTGTACTGGAGAAATTTTATGCAGAAACTAATCGTTTGCTGGCTCTTCCTGAATGGATCGGTGCAATGACCAATATTGTTGAACTCAGCTTTAGAAACAATCAGTTGAAGAAATCTCCAATGAGCGATTTTTTTCCTAGCGCCAGTGGAAAATCGCTAACTCACCTAGATTTGGCAGGAAATTCTATTTTATATCTTCCTGAAAACTTTGGTGAACTGAAAAATCTCAAACATCTTGATCTTGGAAGCCCTGTTGATGAGCTTGAACGACGAAATTTCCAAAACGGTAACTGGTTACCGAAACTCCCCAAAACATTTGGTTTACTCCAGATGCTTGTCAAGCTCATTGCCAACGAGAACCAACTGACAGGATTGCCCGATAACTTTGGTCATCTCACAAATTTGGAATACTTAGATCTCAGTCAGAATCAGATTCATAATCTACCAGAATCGTTCTGTAATCTCAAAGCTCTGAAAACCTGCTTGATTTCAAAGAATCACCTCGAGTCGTTGCCGGATGATTTTGGCAACCTGAGCAATCTGGAAGACTTTCGTGCTGATAATAACCTTTTGGAAGAGCTGCCAGACAGCTTCTCACGGCTGACTAATCTTCAAACGTTGGATTTGTTCAACAATAACCTAACTGTCATTCCTGATGCTTTGAACTCACTTACACAGCTTACAAGACTGGATATAGACAGGGTAATTAGTGTTCATTCTATTCTCATGGGGCATTTTTGAGTAAAAAATTACAATATCAGAATTTTTGTGATCTGGATGTCAATGGAAGTGACAATACTGAGGCTAATGTCAGAGGGACAAATAAATTGTAAATGTTGGTGAAATTGATAATATTTTACCACCTTATGCATATTAATTTGTAAATTTCGATTGTCAACAAGGACAAGTTCATAGGTGGTCCAATGTACAATATGTGACATTGGTTGTAAATTGCGTTCAAGCTTTGTCATTTTTTTCAAAACTAAAATTTCCACTGTTCTTAACAGAGTTCGCGTTTACGCAAAAATCGTGCGTATTCAGGGCTCGAACTTAACGGTTGCCCGCTTGCCCGGGGCAAGTAAAACCTGACATCGGGCTGGTAAAAATAAATTGCTCTTGCCCGGTCGGGCAAGTGATAGACTTTGATAAAATTTACATGTTCTGGGAATAAAAATCTCAAGAAATTTTGTTAAACGATGTTCGCTGTTTCAAGTCACTGAAGCGGGTATCACAACCGACAAGCTGGAAGTCAACATTCAGCGAGTGATATTCAGCTGTTGTCTTTCCTCCCTCGGGAAGTCTAATCTCACTTGCTTGTCGCTATTGACTCTAAGGGGGTGTTGGTCAGTAATTTCAACAGCCACTTTGCACGCGGTGACCTGACTGAGACAACGCAGACTGTACGTCATAGCGAAGCAAACTACCCTGTTTTCATGTAATTTTTTCAAATCTACGCCTGACAAAGTCACAGATTCCGGAACAGGATCTGTGTCAGGGGATACAATACACGTTCAACCGGCCGGCCACTCAGAAATCGACGGTGATAAAGCTATAGCGCGGTCGCAGCATCGAGTTCAGTGGAAAGTTAGTGAAGAAGCAGAAGTGCGACATATATGAAACTTTGAAAGGAAATGACAACGGAAGTTTCAAAACTTCTATCGATTGATGGGCCACCCTTCAACTGTATGACCCCAATCCTGCACTAGAATGTTGGTGGACGAGTGGGCAGAGATAACGAAGACCAACAATAATGGATCGTAACAATTAACACGATTATCAATACAGACAAAACGGAAGCTGCATTGATATGATGCCGTCAGCTACATTTTGAGATTGCTTGGTCTTCGTGATCTCTGCCCAAACAATGCAAACAGACAAAAAAATCGGGCAAGTAAGTTTGTTCCTCAGGCAAGTAAAATTTCTTGAAACTTGCCCGCAGGGTAAGTAGGTAAAAAAGTTAAGTTTGAGCCCTGGTATTTACGCATTGAAATTGACTCTCTACGCATTTTTTTCATTGTTATGCGTTTTCTGTACGCAAAGGATTAAACAGTAACATGTTTTCGAAAGCACTCCCCACGACTGACCTAAGGCGACAACCAGACGAAATCTGTTGCAACACATTTCTGTCAATCACTCATTTTGTGTGGAAAGTTTCGGATTCTCTGGGCGTTGTCAGAAAATCGGCATCGTAGTTCACAGGCACGTTATTATGTCAGCTGTGCCTATGAATTACGTTGCTAATTTTCAGGCGAGCGATAGTTTCTGAAACTTATGACACAAAGTGAGTGATTGACAGAAATGTTGCGACAAACCTGCACGATCATCGCGTCTCGCTGTTCCCAAATTTTGATCAAGCACACATGCAGCATGGCATCGAAGCAGACAAATCTGAGTCCGTCAAAAAATGATTCATCGGTAGAGCTCGTCGGAATCCTGATAAATTTTGAACACTGCAGAAGTGTCTCGATAAGCTGCCTTAACTCTAACTTTTGGGTTGCCCGATGTGTTTTGACGGTCGCATGTATACCCTTCGCTGTTACGTTTCAACATTGTTCAAGTTGTTCGTTAAACTGTTTTCATTAAAATAATGCTACATCGTACAATCCGAATATGTAGTGTAGGTTTATTCAACGGCACATTGTATTTTGCAGTCAGTTTTTTCATCAATCGAGTGCGGAAGTGAAATTACGCACTCAAATCCAGCCATTACGCAATTTTAGCAGAGTAATGCGTATGCCGTACGCGAGGAGAAAAAAGTCACCGCGAACACTGTCTTAAGTTATTCAGGAAGCACAAAATGCCAAACTGAGCGATTGCCCACTTCTAAACTTAACTTCAGTGATATTGTTGACATCCTTACAGAACAATCTTCACATACCTATTGCTGAAGTTCCTCACATCGTCAAGGTTGCAAGTTATCCAGAACGGGACCCAGCCCTAAAAAACAATTGGCGAGGGAGGGCTAGACATGATCTAGTCAAAACCAGTATCATCAAGGTAATTATTCCATAGTTATGGGAACTACTACATTTCAAATTTTCTGGAGTGGAACAAATAAGAATTTATATCTTTAAAATCTTTCAATGAATTTTAGTATTTTTGTTTTAAAAATATATTTTTTCCTCATCATCTCTCTACACTATGTTGAAATAAAAAGTATCAGTATTGTTGACACAATGCATTATTTACAATATGAAGACCGTAGAGTTATTTTTCACAAACAAATTGACTGGACAGTGAACATTTTGGCTATTTCAAGTTTTGAAATCGGCAAACACAATCTCATTTACTGTTCACTGTAAATTACCAGCAGCTAACGTGGGTTGACTTAATTTTTTCTGTCATCAATCAGAGGTGTGCAATGTTGGATTGGTTAATTAGTCCCCACGGACACCGTCCGGGGGGACTTATAGGTTTGGTCATGTCCGTGCGTGCGTCCGTCTGTGCGTGCGTGCGTGCGTGCGTGCGTGTGTGCGTCCGTCCGTCCGTTCACACAGATATCTCAGAGATGCAAGAAGCGATTTCATTCAAACTTGGTACAAGGATTACTTCGTATGTCATACAGATGCACGTCGATTTGTTTTGGGATACGATCCAATATGGCCGCCAGGCGGCCATTTTATTACGATTTTTTCATGTACAGAGCCATAACTCAGACATGTTTCAACCAATTTCATTCAAAGTTGGTACAAGGACATTGACCAATGTCATAGGTATGCACGTCAATTTTTTTTGTGATACGATCCAATATGGCCGCCAGGCGGCCATTTTATTACGATTTTTTCATGTACAGAGCCATAACTCAGACATGTTTCAACCAATTTTATTCAAAGTTGGTACAAGGACATTGACCAATGTCATAGATATGCACGTTAATTTGTTTTGTGATACGATCCAATATGGCCGCCAGGCGGCCATTTTATTACGATTTTTTCATGTACAGAGCCACAACTCAGACATGTTTCAACCGATTTTATTCAACGTTGGTACAAGGACATTGACCAATTTCATAGATATGCACGTCGATTTGTTTTGTGATACAATCCAATATGGCCGCTAGGCGGCCATTTTATTACAATTTTTTCATATACAGAGGCATAACTCAGGCATATCTCAACCGATTTTATTCAAAGTTGGTACAAGGACATTGACCAATGTCATAGATATGCACGTCAATTTTTTTTGTGATACGATCCAATATGGCTGCTGTGTGGCCATTTTGTTACGATTTTTTCATATACAGAGGCATAACTCAGGCATATCTCAACCGATTTTATTCAAAGTTGGTACAAGGACATTGACCTATGTCATACATATGTATGTCGATTTTTTATGTGATACGATCCAATATGGTCGCTAGGCAGCCATTTTATTACGATGTTTTCATGTACAGAGCCATAACTCAGACATATTTCCACCAGTATCATTCAAAGTTGACATTGACCTATTTCATACATATGCTCGTTAATTTGTTTCACGTCATGTAGCAGTAACATGTCAATCATTGAAGTTTCGTAAGTAGGCTGATATGTCAAGAAATATGTACTGCATCAAATTCATGAAACTTTATACAGATGTTATCCGATGTTAAGCTCACATTGCTTTAACATTGAAAAAGACATTTATCAGTGTCATTTTAATTAATTTGTAATTGCATAAGTAATGAACTTTCCTAATTAGGGTGATATAGCCACAAATTAATACAACGTCAAATGTGATGAAACTTGATACAGATGTTGATCTCATAGTGTTGTAAATACTGCATCAAACTTTATGAAATATGGTACCAGTGATAATCTGTTAAGTGTTAGAATTGTATGCAAAAATGTTTTGCAACATCCTGTTGATTAATTCCTAGTTGACTCATTTTATGAACTTTAGGATGGTGGCCTACATTGGTTTTATGTTTTCATCACCATGGAACTCATTCTTGGCCATTGAGCGCCATCTGTATCAAAGTATTTTTATCACAGACCTAATTAATGAAGAGGACTCTATCCTCTCTGAGGACATGTAATCAAAGTACCCATTATTAACAAGTGGGGACTGTGTCATCAACGATGACTTGTTATTGCTGAATTCCGCACTACTATCCATCTTCCAATCAGTCAAATCCTCTCTGCATGACGTCTGATCTTGGCTTGGTGATTGTTGTTGCTAAAGGCACCTAGGTGGCAGTCATTTCTAAAGGGCACCTAGGTGGCAGTCATTTCTCAGTGTTTTCATTAGAAGCCGGCAGCCGGCGAAATTGTACGTCTGTGACAGCACTTTTGCCGGCTGTAATTGGGGGGAAAATATTATAAAATGGCACAAACTTTGGTTAATACTTCACAAATTATGACCATCGACTGAGTGACAAAAGTACACGACGTTTGGGCTTGGCGCGACAAACGAGCCAAAAACGGACGAACGTGCACACGTATAGTAGGCCAGGCTCCGTACGCATAGTGTACAACTTGGGCTATGTATACATACAACGTCTTTTTATGCGAGGTCAGACTAGGTCAGTGAACTGTTCTAATATCTTATATCATGGGTGAAAGTACGCCTGTCCTCTGTAAGCGGCAATATCATTGGGTATATTTCCCTGACCTCATTAATATTCTGCTACGAGTCAAAACAATAGCGACCGGCCATAGGAAAGCGTGTAGCTGTCAGCGATCACGTTTTGATGTGGTAATGAGCCGAGTGCAGCCGTCCGATGAATGTATCAATATAATTTTTTTAGTATTTTGGTGAGGTGTTCTTCAGAGAGCGAAATCAAAGTCATGCATCGCCAACATGTTGTATTACGTGCGCTAAGTACGCGTACGCGACTATGACGCCAGAGCAAGGGATTTGTTTATAGAACTGTTCTAGAAAGTAGAATTACGTGATCAACCATCTACGTTAAAATGCTAAAATCCTGAGAGTGGTCAGTTATAAACTCGCGGTTGTGGTTGCAATTCGATATTTTACCCCTGAAAATGGTGATTTGGCGGTGTACAAAATTTTGAGAAATATTGTACGTCTTAGGGCTGGCTTTTCACGTATATTTCTTGTGATTTCAACTCAAAGGAAAGTGGAATGGGCACGCTCTACCGTATCTGCCGCCTGCTCTAAATTTAGCACGCGATCCATGCTTTCATGTACATTTGCAGGTAAATGGCCCGATCATGAAACCTTTCAATGCTGGAAAAAGTGTTTCAATTTTATCGACTAAGTTTTGAATCTACCGGTAGTAATAAATAACGTGTTTTGCCCCGCGTGAACTCTGTTAATTTTCTCGGTAAAAAATATCCAATTTTGTAGCATTTGCAGACGGTAGGCAAATTTATAATTTATGTAAATATTATTCACGTAGTTCATTAGATACATCACAGCCAGCTGGAGATTTCCCCTCATTTGTTTTGGTGGCGATGCAATGTTTTTCTTTTTTGCTATTGATACATGTACTAGTGCGTGACTGCTGGGGGAAAAGAAAGCAACACAATATTTTTCAGGACTTGTGTATTTTCTTTTATACCATATATGCTTATGGAAAAAAGAGACAATATTTTTCTTTCACAAGTTTCAGTGTACTGCACTTAAAAGGTCAGTCATAGAGGTAGGAAGCCCATTATAGTTGTTACTGATACTGCAAACACTTTTCTATTGTCATTTTGTTGCATCTAACTGAAATGTGTATTCACAAACTTTTTAGAGGCCTTTTGTGAACTGCAGGTGAAAAATAAAAAACAAACTCCAATGCCAACCCTGAGGCTGTACGTCAAGTTGTTTTACTGCTAGAGCAGCTAACTTTTTTGTTTCATTGAATTGGTAAATAAAGGGGTTGTATCTCACACTTTTCATCACTTTGAGTTTCTGCATTGACATCATTGTGCATACTGAGTGTAATTATTATGCAAGTATTCCCTGTATTCTTGATATCAAAAAAAGTCAAAACTGACTTTGTCCCTTTAAACTGAAAGAGAAAAGGAACTACTTACCTGGGATTTTCTAATGACTCCTGTATAATTTTAGTGTGACATGTAAATTCGATACTACATTCACTTTGGCATTAATCACAAAAAAGTTTTTCGCCAAATTCATGGAATATCTGCCAGTAGTTGTAGTACTCTTTATTGAATATAACAAAAGTTACTGTTGCTTCCCTGTTGATTCTTAGTACACTGTAATATCAACACATAGGATGATAACTTAAGGGTACTGACCATCTCTGTAACTGTTTGTGTTTTCATGGAAAATGTCATCAGACAGTGACACAGTGAAGAAAGGACAAACAAAACAAATGATATGAGTAAGATGGTACATGTACATTGTTTCGACTTAACACAAAAAACCACAAACAGTTTTTGTTTTTAAAATACAGACTTTTTTACACTGACATTCAACAAAACTGGATAAATTGCTGTTCAAAATACCTTGCCAATGTTATGCTGCCGCCGCCGCGACACGACGTCCCCACCCCAACCTCGGCTTCCTTCTCCACCTATAATTTACATTTCTCCGCCTGGGCAAATTTCTACTGAAAACCCTGTTTCTAAAGGGCACCTAGGTGGCAGTCATTTCTAAAGGGTACGGAGGTGGTGGCCATTTTTAAAGGGCACATAGGTGGCATGCTGTCATTTCTAAAGGACACCTAGGTGGCAGTCATTTCCAAAGGACCCCTAGGTGCAGTCATTTCTAAAGGGAACCTACATGTAGACTGAAAGTTCTGTCGCTCGAGGGCGCTCTCTCTTATGTGAGAGGGGAGCATAGAAAGTAGCCTCAAGCGATGGCTCTTTCAGTCTAATCTAAGTGGTGGTCATTTTTAAAGGGCACCTAATTGGCAGTTATTTCTAAAAGGCATCTAGGTTGCAATCATTCCAAAGGACAACTGGGTGGCAGTTTTGTAAGGTCCAGCGTTTCCGTTACAATTTCAAAACTTGCGTACGATTTTACGCAACTGAGTTTTTATTTGCGTAAAATGTATTCAAAATGCGTACGGTAGGAATCAGTATCTGAAGTGAGCTGGGCAGTCTTTTCTGTAGAACTTGGGGGTTTCCTGTAATGCGCATGCTCTATTAACAAAAAGCAACAACCTGGGGGGCTTCAAGGTGTAGTTGAACGTTTGCAATGCCGTTATGTATGTCCCGTATATGATCGTTGAGCAGCCCAATGAGTTCATGTTCAAAGAAAATACCTTCTGGCTACGAAATTAGTGTTTTCAAAGGGCCAACAAAAAGTAGATACTGTTCAAAGTCCAGCGGGACCTCTCAAGAATGCAACCCGACAGAGTCTAAATGGTCACCCGTAAACACTTTCCAAATAACATGCGAAGTAATGACCATTAACTGTATTGTGTTACCAACAACGTAGACTCGATCGATTCTCGAATTTTTGCATCTGTAGTGCCATTGTCTGTACAGAACTGATTGACATGACGTTTTGTGATGATGAAATACAATGTTGCATAAAGTGCTGCGGTCTGCTAAAGTCTAAAATGTTGCAATATCATGATAAATGTCACTTGCAAGCAGGTGCATATGTTCTATTTTTGTCCTGCATTGAACCATGTTCAGGCAATGTAGTGCGGGCCAAGTACGTCGTGTCATTGGGCGGCATTTCTCAGTGCGTATTTGTTTACGCAGTCATGATTTTTTTTGCGTATTTCCGAACAATTTTGTGTAAAATACGCAGGATTTTGCGTTAACGGAAACACTGTAAGTTGTGATTTCACCCATATTTTTTTAGATGTTTCTTGTATATTTATGTTTGTGTTCTTCACTTTTTATCTTCTAAGTAAACCACAAACCCAACTGGTCTTTAACCCCCGTGTGGACTTAATCCAAAAGTCTAGCAACATACTTATATGATGATTGCAATTTCAAAAGAAGACAAAAGACAGAAACGCCTCATAATCTTCTTAACATATCCGTTAATCCTGATCTCGGGCCTTTTCGAGCAGGGCTTGAAGGGAACATAGTATATTAATGTGTCTATGTAACTGAGTGGAGTGACAACAGTGACCACTTGGTATGAGCTGATTACACAATGTCAACTATTAAATATTTTTTGTAAAATGATTGACAGGTAACGTACAATGATGAAGAGGACCAAGAGAAAGAGAAGGAAGAAGATTCAACAGAATGGAACCATAGCGCCCTCAAAGACGCAATGAGGAATAGCATGTCACTATGGCGATCACACAATGGCCCATGGGAAAGAGAAAGTACCAAAACTGCTCCACAGCCTTCACCACCGGTGCCAAATAAATTATTTGATTTTTCCGTGTATGAAAGTGACGATGATGATGATGATAGTGGTGGTGATGATGGAGAGAATGACAAAGCTGGCAAAGAAAATATTAAGAGTATCTCGGGAGGTATGAAATGTCATGTTTTTCACAACTGAATTATATTTTTGAAAGTGAAAGCAGCTATTGGTTCACATCATTCCTATTCTGCATGTGATATGTGTTGTGCATAATTCCAATTGAGATGTTTTTGTGAGTCTGTTTCTTCACTGAGAACAATGTTTACGTTTTCAAGTTTTCATTTTCTCTTTTGAAGTGAATCGGCAAATAACCTAAGGGGGATAGTTGGCACCCTTATGACGGTGTTGAATATCTCTGTCATAGTTGTCTGCATCACTAAATGTTAAACCAACAGTCACTGTGCTAAACAAAAGCCAATACTTATCACCAGGGCGATGCAATACTTAAATGCTTGATCACCAGTGAAGGTTAATCAGCGTAATCTTCTTCTGAGTGTTTTCAGTTTACCAGAATAACTTGCCTCTTCTCAGGATCTCCTGTATCTACCAGTCCACAACATCAGTCCTCCAATCAAGAAGAGAGCCAATCAAATAGTGACTCAGATGATGAGGCTGTTGGTGAAGAGAATTGGGAAGACGAACTAGAATGCTGTGGTCAGTATGGTCTGTGTCATGTGATTAGAGTGTGAAAACAGTGATGGCATATATTTATTTGCAAATGAAGTACACAATTCAGTTTACTTTTTGCATTGATATGAACGGCTGTGTCTGTCTGCAAGTAGTACCATACAAAACGTATGGCAAATGGAACAGTCAGTTATTGGTTTGATCACAATTAATACAATAGTGGAAGTTTTTCTTTCAGTTTGGAAAAGATCAGCAAGCTATCTTCCTTTTTTATCACAATTGAAGAAAATATACTGGTTTGTGTGAATAGAGAAATAGACAATATTTCAACTTTGGCATAGTTGATTTCTTTGTTATTGACTGATACTGCATTTCCACTGAGACAATAGTTACGCCTGACAGCATTGGCAACTCCTCAATTTAGACAAGATGTCCAGTTCCAACATTGCCAACAATTCAGCACAAACCAGTGTATTAGAATAGAACAACGATAGAATGAAGGCTGATGGGAATGTTTAAACCATTTCGTGACACAAGTCCGTGCAAACCATAACATGTTTCTGAATAATTATTTTGAAGGTCCACCTGACCTTTTGTTAGCTACCGTGATCTCTGATAACCTTTTCTGAAACCAAAATAAGATGTACTTTATCTATCAACAGATTCTGGTTCTGATGCTGTCTATAGACATCCACCACACGGAAAGCAAAGTGCCAGCCCACTGCGTTTCAGCTTTGTACCATCAAAGCAACACACACCAGACATTCCAGATTTCTACATTCCTGTCAAGCCAATAGATGGACAGTTTGATGACGCAGAAAATGACGACAGTCAGTGAGGAGAGTTTGTTAAACCATTTGTTGCCATGGAAACAAGCTAATTGACTGCAAGGCAGTGAAAAGAGATAACTGGTTAGAATTGTGTATTCTAATCAATGAGCAACTCTTGGCCAATCATGTCATTGTATGTAGATGGAAACATGTTTATATAAACAATAGACGTTCAGCAGAGATTTACTGTGAAAGTGACAACTTTTTGCTCAAATGGCATCTTATTGTCTCTCACTGTTTTCTGCTTTTGGCCTGAAGAAGGCAGCCTTCATGAAACCATTATAGTACAGAAAAATGAAATTACCTCCCATCCTTTTTATTGTTGAAAGCAGCAGTCATTTAGATTTGATACAGTATCATTAGCCTCTGTTGCTGTGTGTTGTTCAAACCAAAGCAGTTGCAAATGTATTTTTCCTCTTGGTACTTTTTTGAAATCTTAACCCTTTCACCACCATGGTTTGGTCCAAACTCATTGTTATCAATGGTAAATGTGGAACTGTATACAGGGAATTGGGGTGAAAATCTGAAATGGGATGCTATGCACAAACAGTCAAGACTTTCTCTTGAAGTGCTCATTTTCTTTTCTCCATGAACATTTAGACTTTGTATTTCCTTGGTATGATTTCACATTCAAGAAACTGTTTCAAGATGTGTAGATCACAGCCTAGAAGCCCACGGTGAATTGCAAACATTCCAATGTTATCTTTAGTTCCAGTTCAGTTACTCAAAATATGACTTCTTAGGACCAATAAAATCTTATCACCAAACAAAGTCTCAAAGTGTCATGATTTTCAACTTTGTAAGCAGGTGAAATTTTACACTTTTATAAAGTGTTTATATTTTTGCCTTATAGATGAGATGGTAAAATGTGTTTTGCCATCAATGCTACCTAAATAATTGTGAACATGAGTGACTTGGATGTCACCATTGATTTGTTTAATGTTAAAGGGGAAGTCCTCAATCCCTGGTTCTCGCATTAGTGGTTGTTGACATTGACTGTTTTTGTGTGATTTTCGTCCTTTGAATTCCTTTGAAATTTGTGCACAGTCAATTTGTCAGAGATAAAGCTGATCAAAAATTCTGATCTTTTTTCTGCTTTTGGCCTGAAGAGGGCAGCCTTCATGAAACAATTATAGTACAGAAAAATGAAATTACCTCCCATCCTTTTTATTGTAGAAAGCAGCTCATTTAGATTTGACACAGTATCATTAGCCTCTGTTGCTGTGTGTTGCTGCTTTTAACCCTTTATAGCCAGACTTTCTCATAAGTTGCCAGAGTTGTCTGCCCTATATATTGGGGTTTAGGCCTGAAAGGGTAAAGTTCTGAAATGCCAACTGTTGAAGGTGTAACAACAAGTAATCTTGTTACTTCATCTGACAAACTTCAATCAGCTGAAACTTGTAGAGTGGGTAAATCATGGTAACTGTTTGACTCAAATAGTTCCCATTATTATGTGATATAACTTCAGTGATTTGCAGAAATTATGATATGCAGGAGCAGTTACTATGATTTGGGTTTCCTATGAGCATTAGCTTCAGATTGTGCGCCTTGTGAAATAGACATGAAGGCTTTCATTCGTTCTCTTTTGTGTCCACAGATATGATTTATAACGGTTTTGCATCATTCATGATACAATCCTGCCGAAAGTTTATCACACACACTATGAATTATGAGCTGTAAACTGCAAAAATACCAATAAATGATGATGGAGCTGCCTTGATACAGCACGTTGATATGGTTACATGTACAGTGAATGTTAAACAGTACTTAAGATTGCTTGTTTTAATATTTGAAAATTTTTTTTTACAGAAAAACAATCTGGCTTGTCTTTACTGCTCTGCCTAAACCAGACAATATTTAGCTTCACTAAAACTCTTGGAAAACATTTGCTCATCATAATGCTTAAAACAAATACATTGATCCATTGCTCCATGCACACTACATCCCTACCTCCAGATATCAAATGGTTCTCCACACTGTCTGTGCAAGCAGTGGATGCTTACCATGTTTCTATTTCCAAGCCAGTCTCAGTTTAGTGAGAAAGAGCTCTGAACACTGTCTGTAGTGCAGACACTGCGGGCAAAAACAATGATGATGCTCTGCACAATGACTTTGAACCAAGACGGATGTAGTGTGATTCATAAAAAAGTTACACAAAACTGTACTGTTTAAGAAATGGAAGCTGGCTCAAAGTGAGTACAATAGCTCCCTCTGTATAGGTCCAGCTAATGTTGATCTGAGTGTGGTAGGGTTGGCAGTCAATTGGTCTGTCATTCTGATAGATTGAAGTACAGTACAAGTGCAAATGGGGGCATCGTCCACTTGCACGCATCCATTATTCTGACTACAGTCTGATTTCGGGGAGCATCCAGCTGCCTGGACAAGAGACCTTTGGGCAAGCAAAGATGACATTGAGGGGGTGGGGGTGGAGCACCCAGGCAGAACAATGAGCAAGTAAATGAATGAATGGGCTATATTTTTAATGGACAAGGGCTGGGGAGGAATGAGAATCTACACAGACAAAAAATGACATTGACGCCTACAATAAAAGATTTGATCTCAAGACACTTTTAATAATTCATGGTATGAATCAAACCTGATATTTGATGGAAAAGTGAAAAAATAAATCAAAATTTACAGCTATGGTAGTTCCACTGATGTTGTCATTTTTTGCATTGGCACCAGTTGTTGCACCAGTTGTTGGCTTGGCAGCGTGACGTCACGTGCAGCACCAGTGACTTGGTGACTCTGTGCAAATGAACAAAATGGCCACTACTCTCTGCTCTATACAATGATCTGGCACGATGGAAATCAGGAGATTTTTGAAGCATAGGAGATTTGAGAATTGACATAATGATTGTAATGCCATATATGATCATAAATAGTTCTTGCTGTGGAACTTTTTTGAACCCAGTTATTGTTACTTGTGGTGTTCAGTGATATGTGGAGAAATTGTCTTGAATGGTGGTAACTTCATTGAAAACGTATGTAAGTACTTTAAATGACACCTGTTTACATAAGTATTGCTGTATTTATGGGCATGGTATGATAAAAGCAGAGCCCTAAATATGATATTTTTTCTATCATGTGAAATCTTGGCATTGGTGTTTCATAAATCAGTTATTTAAGCAATAAAGCACACCCAGCCACAGTATACCACAAGATTTTGACCAGTTCACGACATATATGCATGTGTGTTAGCCAGTGCATATATGAAGTGAACTGGTCAAAATCGAGTGGTATACCATCCCTCGGTGTGATTTATTGCTATTATCATAACAGTATATTGAAATTGTGGCATGGAATGTCAGAAAAGGATGTTTGCTCTTGCCGAAAGCTCGCGTGTGTGCCAACCATGGTATATTGCCATTGCACTGTTCTTTTCATGTCTCAACCAATCAGGTCACTGCATTTGCACCATCAATATACTGGTATGATATAATACCCAATATCGCCTGTTCCTTGTAATTAATGAATTACCATTCATTTGTATTGCACTGGACACATTAATTCTCTCTATGAAAGTACATCTCGACAGTGCTCAGCAACAGACCTGAAACTTTTTGCCTGCAAGCAGAAAATTTGTACATGCTCTGCAAGCTGTAAATGGGTCACAGTCCACACTTTTAATTTAATTCTTTTGTTCTATCAGTCAAAAGATGAAAATAAAACAAAAGAAGTCTGCACTGTCAGTAAAAGACATGAACTATAATTAGACATCATTGATCACAATAAACTAAAAACTGATTTTCTATAAAAATGTAAATGCACTATAATGCTTTTTTGTTTTGTATTTTTCAACAGAACGAATTCCAAGTAGAATACCTGATGCCACAAATATGATAACAAATTAACAGATTACAGGCATGAAAATGTTTCAAATCATTGCAAATTTCATAAAGAAATTCTTGAGTAGTGCATTTCACCTCATGTATATGTGACTTGTCGATCAAATGTCCAGTGTCTCTGTTTGGTTCAACACAGAAGACAATACGAAACCAAATACACCCATTTTTAGCTCATATTTGGTTTTATATATAAATACCAAAAAGAGCTTATATGATGAGTCGGTGGCATCTGTATGTCTGTATATTTGTGGGTATGTATGTGCGGATGTATGTCCGTCACACACAAAGGCTCCCATACCGCCAAAGCTACTGTCTCAGTATTTGGTGTACAGGTAGATGTAGGGGTTGAGATGTGAATTTGTTCAAATGAACACGTCATTGTCAAAAATGTGCAAATGAGGTAAGAAAAAGGGAAATCCTGCAAATGTGCAGGAGTGGTGGCAGTGAACTGAATCAGCCCACACATCTGAATAAGAGGATTTTGACCTTTAACCTATTTGTATGCAGGGTACCTATTATGTTTGGGAGTGGTAGCAGTAACTGAAACAGCTAATTGGTCATTTCTTGTCATTGTTTATGAACTGTGACATATTAACAGATCTGCTGAAACCATGGATGTCAATTTTTGTACATCCATGGTTGAAAGATTCTCTGCTATGCATGTTGCTAAAGTTGACCTTCAGTATCTAAAGTTTCAGACCTTATTTACTTTGGTCATTCTTAATTTTCTGGTTTAAATATTTCTTGTCGTTTTTCTGGTTGTACTGTGCAAAAATTGTCATAACATCAACGTATAATTTTCCTGCACTGAACAGATAGAAATAACACTTATTGTTGATCTTTGGTATGTAACAATTCTGATAAAATTTGAGCGACACCATATAATTGCGGTATTTTTCATCCAACTGGTAACTAGGTTCTACTGATGCAAGTAGCATAGATCCTGTTGATGCAAGTAGCAGGTTTGTGTTAAAATACACCATATGGAATATGTTGTGTTTCATTAATTTTAACGATAGTGACCTGATGGTGAAATATGGACTTGGCAGGAAAAGGGTTAATACTGTCAAGTTCTTACATGAGAAATGTCTGGACAGACAGCACAGCCAATGCTTTCTCAGGTTTCTGTATAGATTATCTCAATCTTGACCAATGGTGCATGTCACAAAATGTACTCTAATCGACAAATAGGCTGATTTTGTTCATACAGTCAGCACAATTTCTAATATCACAGAATCGGCTGGGCTCAGTCAAGTTTGGTGGTCACAGACATGGAGCACGCCACTGATGCCATTGGTATCATGGTTAAAAAATGTGCTGTGTATAAAAATACATAAAAACTGATATTTACATCTCTCTTGAATGGACAACTTTTATCATGTCAAGACTTGAGACTGATAAAAACTTACTGGTGAAATTTTCAAATTCAAAATTAAAAAGATTTTTACAATGTAAAATTCATTTGCCTAGTGTTAGCACATTGGCACTCCTCCACACCCTCTTTTGGCTGTAAAATGTTTGATTTAAGACTTAAAAACATTTTTTACAATGTGCTCATACCCGCTCTAGGCTGTAAATTTTCAGTTCTTAGAGTTAAAATCATTTTTACGATGTAAAATACATCTCCCTGGAGTCCACCCTTCCACAACCTCTCAGTACAAGTCTATCAGGAAACACATCCACCGTTGCAAATGCATTGCTGTCTGGTTTCGTTTCAATGATGCCTTCCATAGTGACATGATGAATGCCATGTTCATCCATAGCGTAGCCACCGCAATGATCATGTCCACACATGTAAGCCACCACACAGTCATATCTATGCATAACGTCAAGCAGCTTGTTGTAGTTCCAAAGCAGACACAATGGTTCACTGGAAGGGGCATAAACTGGCGTATGACCTGAAAAAGAGTAGTTTGAGAACGCCATTGACAAACAACTTCCAAAGACTGAAAGAGGACACAATATGAAAACAATCTTCTCATCCTGTCAACCATCAAAGACAGTCTTTTTGCTATGGTTTGGGGTTTTGTGGGAACGCTTGTCAAATTACATGTACATGTATAATGTAATTGTATCAACATTCCCTAGATGGAATCCTACTCTCATACCATGACTAGGGAACACTGATAAAATAAACCAGATTACAAAAGCCTTGAAACATTATCAAAATATGCATGTACATTTTAGTATTATCAGAGAATACTTTCAATATATTAGAAACTTGAGGGCTATGTAATATATTTATTTAATTTTTGGGTTATATAAATGGATAATTATTTTAAGTTTTTTGTGGTGATACACTAGTATGTGTTGCCGATCGATTACTGGAACATAATGGTATGCTGGCATTTCCATTAATGGATGCAGTTCAACAAAGGTAAACAGGAGACATCAATGTGTAAGTCAAATGAATGTGTCCCAAGTTTTTAGAGAGGCTAATTTACTCGTAAATAGTGTTAGACCCAAGAACACACGATTTTGCATGCCTGTGTAAATGTACTACGTTGTGCAGACTACAACCAAATGCCTATGCATTTTAGAGAGAGAGAGCTACAAAAATTTATTTGATATGAGGTACAGCTGTACCTACAGCCTCTGCAGTGTCACTGATCTTTCTGTCAAACAACTCACCAAATATGATAACTTTTTCTCCTCTACCAGCAGCACCTTTCAAAATTCCATCCAACCAGTTCAGCTGGCCGTCTGACATTCCTCCATTGAAGCTGACAAACCTTCGATCCATGCCGACCAATCCCTCTGGTGAATTCAAGTCCTTGTTCCTATTTATGTCCTTCACAATGTCCCTGGCCTGCTTGTATTCCAAGCTGTTTGTCTTACAGCCAAGTACTGATATATCATAGCTGTCCAGCACAATGAATCTGAGGCCATCACAGGGGCTGAAAGCATAAAATGGTTCTCTAGCACCGACAGGGTCTGATCCTGAATACAGTTCGCTGGTCAGCAGTTCACTTTTGTTGAAATTATAGAGTTCATGATTGCCCCAAACATGATAAATTTTCCCAGGGTACCTCTTCATTTCCTCAAGGACGGTGTTGAGGGCGCACTCCGAAATTGTTGTGCTCCCCTCTGAAGAGTTTTTGCCATCAATGATGTCACCGAGCTGAGCCACAAACGATACTTTGTTGACAGTCTCGGTTCCATGTGTCTACAGCATTTCTCAGCAGATCAAGGGAACTTCTGTAGTAACGCCAGGAAGTCTGTGCGAAATTAAGACTGTCTGGTAAATCTGCGTACTGGACATCAGCAATCACACCGAAGGTAAAGATGGGTTTGTTAGCGGTGGCAGCCATGCTGACAACTCGTAATCTTAATGCAGATTGGATGATGATGCTGCTTCTCAGTTACTAAGGCGACTCAATAAACAAGTGAGGTTTTCAATCATGGCATGCCAATTATCACACCGTATCACACTGTTGTGTTGACCAGGATAGATTTACATGTGCCAACCTGAAAAGAAATAGCAGAACACAGTGGGTGAGAATGAGATAGTTCGTTAGCCTATTCATCATCCCTGCACCGGTGGGGGACTGTGGCCTATCACTGCTTAACCCTTTGAGTGCTGTATTGTTCCCACCAAAATTTTAGTGAAACTTTTTTACTAATTTTTATGAACTTTTCTTTAATTTTTTGATAATTTTGGATCAAATGGACATCACATATCATTGGCTACAGTTTGTTATCAAAATTTTGACAAAAATACGGAAAAAGTTGACTGGAGTATGTTTTCTAAAGGTGACAAAAGTTGACTTTAGCGCTCAAAGGGTTAAAAATCACAGGCAAAAAAATGCCTGCTTTTGGGAGATGAAGGTTTAACATCCTTCTGTATTTCGAGTCATTGAGAATATACAATCCTAATAAAGCCTGCAATGCCAAATATGCATCTATTTGAAATTTACAGATCACACCTTGGTATCAGAAACTCACCACGGCTGTCAAATTACCTGCACTGGCTTATTATATGCAGTGCTTGACACATGTGTCTTGTAAGTTAATTCTGCCATCAATTGCAAAACCTGATGTCTCTCTTCACAACACGTCTTGACTTTCTCTTGAGTGAATGTGAAATTAATACTTAGCTTTCCCGGAAGCACTGTCTTCCAAAACTTTGCCTTCGATCAGACGTTGACTGTAGCTACTGGGTCATGAATGAGCAAACCATGAATATGATAGGAGAATATTCATTGTATTTTAATTGAAGTGGGAAAATCCAAGTGATATGACACTGTGATTTGAATTCCCCTCAAAGACCACAACATTGCTGACTGGAGGCAAGTTGTTCAAACGTTAAACTCTTACATATTTTTGAACCACAAACATTTAAAATCAAAATCTAAGTGGTGATTCAGAATGCAATTTTTATATGCTTTCACAGTTGTAACAGTCACATACTTCATTGGTGCGACTTAGTGCACCAGAGCTAAACACCTGCTATAAGCAACAAGATTCATTTTTTTGTATATCAGTTTTAATATTCTACAACCCCTTAAAAGTAAAGTTTACATACATGAGAAGTTTTGAATACAGATAACAAATGTAACATGGACAGAGATGAAATTCAGAGACTATTCTATTTTTAACTTAGTTTTATATACAATAACTTTTCTAAAATACTGAGTGTTTGCCATGAGTTTGTTTTGTTGGGTCAAATGTCAAAGTCATACATCCATGAATTTCAGAAAGCAAGCACTCTTGAGTTCATACCGAATATGTGGTAAAAAGCTATGAATATGCATGAAGTGTCAACCATTCAAACCCAACAAAGGAGCCAGCATCAATGGGCAAGGGGCTATGCATTGATGAATTTAAAAGTTTTGGCTTTCTACTCAGCAGTACTTTCACCAGTGGGTCTAACGCATTTGTGCCACTGTATAGCCCTGAATGAACAGAATTTGGAGCAGAATCTTGTGGCATTTTGAAAAAATATATTTAGTGTAGAATCATTGAAGTGGATGGATGCATACTTGCATGGAGGAAACATGACCATTGCCACAGTTTCTCTGCTCACCTTTGTCCATAATATAATTTATCTAATGTATATGCCTCTATCATTGTTAGATCCTGTTGGCTTGACTTTACATAATTCTTTACTTTTTGCCTTTAATTCTCCTGTAATTGATATTTTACTAGGTTTCTTATTTGTTCTTTTATAAGTTTTACTTTGCAGTGTAATCATTAATCTCCCCCCCCCCTCAAATTATCATGTGTAATTTATGCAGAGAGTAATGTACATCGTTGTTTGTGTACAGTGTGCCTGCCAAATTTACTTCCATTTGAACTTGGAGAGCTAAGTAATCTAAATGTTGTTATAGGTTTCATTGGAGCATACCTTTAGTTTGTCACTTAAATTCGTTACTCCTGTATTATATGTTCACTGTAGATTTACACTAGCCTTGGATCCAGCCCGGGGATCCAGTGATGACGGTGTGTTTGCAGAAGACGTTCTCATAACATGCAATGTTGCGTACTTGTATGGCTTCTCACCATCAGCAGATTATGTACTGATCACGAGCTCGAGCTTCGAATATGGAACACAGCTTCTTATGCAACGCCAATGGACCCCAAGCTCGTACCAGCTGACTAGGTGTCACGATTGATCGTTGACCTTTGATTAAACACAACTCCAGGAAAAAACCTTTGAGGCTTTGTTTCCATGACAAACGGCGCGCCATGTATATGTGTGGTTTTCGAAGGTTCGGCAGTGAGCACATAACCTTAGTTTGCTTACCTCTAAATCAATACAAGAACGGGTTACATCGTCGGATACTGTTCGGTTGACGCAAGATTTTTGCCCAAGTCAAGAGTTAGCTACCTTGATGGCCGTAGTACATAGTGAGCCGCAGCCGCAGTCGTACAGTTGGAACTGGGCGCTCATATGTTCACGCATGCGCAAAGGAGGCGACCGGGGTGCAACACCCAATGCAATACCTGCCTACTTGTAGTTTTAGCTTGTGTGAATGAAGCGTCGCATCTATCTGATCTGTGTCCGTGACATTCGTCAATTACACACAGGTTTCGATGCATTGAGTGTAAAGTTACTTAAAGAAGGAAAGATATAATACTGTTTTGCAATAAGCGCTGCGAAAAACGGCAACAGATTTGAATAGGAGGCTGATACTCATTAAAGTGGCAAAAAACACTCATCTCTGAATTGTTATTAATATTTATTTATTTTTTTTAATTTTAGGCACACAAAAGCCCATATCAAAAAGTAGTGATAAAAGAACATGAGCTTGGAACAGATCCCCTCAGTATGTGCTTCTCAGTCTCCTGAAGCCCTGTTGCTACTATTGATTTCCGAATTACCTCCTCCTCATCTTTCATTTCATGGTAATGCAGCATTACCTCATCACTTTCAGAATCAGAATCTCCATCATCTGATTCTGAAAAATTGTCATATTTTAATTGGAGAAAGTACTATCAGTACTCTATCGTACTTTATATATCCTTTCAAAACAAATAAGAAACTATGACAATATGGTCGGGGAGTGAAAGGTCAACTTAACTGTCTTTAATTGGTCAAAACGTAGCATATGTGCAGCAAAACCAAACCATTACAACACCACAGATGAATCTTCCACTAACCCACAACATATTTTTTGCAGAAGAGTAAAAGCAATGCGTTTGTCCACTCAGCACTTTCCACTGCTTGCAACAAGAAACACCTGACTTCTATTCCCTTTGGAATACCTAAAATACCAAATGTTCACAAGCTGGAGATGAAATTTGAAGACATTTACAATTGAATTTGTTGTTCTTCTCTGACACAGAAATATTGATTCAACACAGTCTACTTAGAAGTAGACTAACTCGCCATGTACCAGTACTTATCAGTTCATGCCTCTATATCAGAATTTTCATACTCTCTTATAAATATAGATTCACTGACCTACAGGTATGAGAGATTGGGTGATGATCTGATGTGATAAACTGAGCTTGAAACTGTATAGATGAGCTTCCAAGTCCAGTTTCAATTCTTGCATTGTACCAGATACCATTCTCTTGCAAGGCTAAACATCTGTTCCCTTATTGGTATCAGAAACTCACCACGGCTGTTAAATTACCTGCACTGGCTTATTATATGCAGTGCTTGACACATGTGTCTTGTAAGTTAATTCTGCCATCAATTGCAAAACCTGATGTCTCTCTTCACGACAACGTCTTGACTTTCTCTTGAGTGAATGTGAAATTAATACTTAGCTTTCCCGGAAGCACTGTCTTCCAAAACTTTGCCTTCGATCAGACGTTGACTGTAGCTACTGGGTCATGAATGAGCAAACCATGAATATGATAGGAGAATATTCATTGTATTTTAATTGAAGTGGGAAAATCCAAGTGATATGACACTGTGATTTGAATTCCCCTCAAAGACCACAACATTGCTGACTGGAGGCAAGTTGTTCAAACGTTAAACTCTTACATATTTTTGAACCACAAACATTTAAAATCAAAATCTAAGTGGTGATTCAGAATGCAATTTTTATATGCTTTCACAGTTGTAACAGTCACATACTTCATTGGTGCGACTTAGTGCACCAGAGCTAAACACCTGCTATAAGCAACAAGATTCATTTTTCGTATATCAGTTTTAATATTCTACAACCCCTTAAAAGTAAAGTTTACATACATGAGAAGTTTTGAATACAGATAACAAATGTAACATGGACAGAGATGAAATTCAGAGACTATTCTATTTTTAACTTAGGTTTATATACAATAAATTTTGTAAAATACTGAGTGTTTGCCATGAGTTTTTTGTGTTGGGTCCAATGTCAAAGTCATACATCCATGAAAGCAAGCACTCTTGAGTTCATACCGAATATGTGGTAAAAAGCTATGAATATGAATGAAGTGTCAACCATTCAAACCCAACACAAAGGAGCCAGCATCAATGGGCAAGGGGCTATGCATTGATGAATCTAAAAGTTTTGGCTTTCTACTCAGCAGTACTTTAACCAATGTGTCTAACGCATTTGTGCCACTGTATAGCCCTGAATGAACAGAATTTGGAGCAGAATCTTGTGGCATTTTGAAAAAAAATATATTTAGTGTAGAATCATTGAAGTGGATGGATGCATACTTGCATGGAGGAAACATGACCATTGCCAGAGTTTCTCTGCTCACCTTTGTCCATAATATAATTTATATAATGTATATGCCTCTATCATTGTTAGATCCTGTTGGCTTGACTTTACATAATTCTTTACTTTTTGCCTTTAATTCTCCTGTAATTGATATTTTACTAGGTTTCTTATTTGTTCTTTTATAAGTTTTACTTTGCAGTGTAATCATTAATCCCCCCCTCGAGGGCCCTCCCCCCTCAAATTATCATGTGTAATTTATGCAGAGAGTAATGTACATCGTTGTTTGTGTACAGTGTGCCTGCCAAATTTACTTCCATTTGAACTTGGAGAGCTAAGTAATCTAAATGTTGTTATAGGTTTCATTTGGAGCATACCTTTAGTTTGTCACTTAAATTCGTTACTCCTGTATCATATGTTCACTGTAGATTTACACTAGCCTTGGATCCAGTCCGGCGATCCAGTGATGACGGTGTGTTTGCAGAAGACGCTCTCATAACATGCATGATGCGTACTTGTATGGCTTCTCACCATCAGCAGATTACATGTACTGATCACGAGCTCGAGCTTCGAATATGGAACACGGCTTCTTATGCAACGCCAATGGACCCCAAGCTCGTACCAGCTGACTAGGTGTCACGATTGATCGTTGACCTTTGATTAAACACAACTCCAGGGAAAAACCTTTGAGGCTTTGTTTCCATGACAAACGGCGCGCCATAATACTGTATGTGTGGTTTTCGAAGGTTCGGCAGTGAGCACATAACCTTAGTTTGCTTACCTCTAAATCAATACAAGAACGGGTTACATCTTCGGATACTGTTCGGCTGACGCAAGATTTTTGCCCAAGTCAAGAGTTAGCTACCTTGATGGCCGTAGTACATAGTGAGCCGAAGCTAAATGGAGCGGGCAGCCGTACAGTTGGAACTGGGCGCTTCTGGGCGCTCATATGTTCACGCACGCGCAAAGGAGGCGACCGGGGTGCAACACCCAATGCAATACCTGCCTACTTGTAGTTTTAGCTTGTGTGAATGAAGCGTCGCATCTATCTGATCTGTGTCCGTGACATTCGTCAATTATACACAGGTTTCGATGCATTGAGTGTAAAGTTACTTAAAGAAGGAAAGCTATAATACTGTTTTGCAATAAGCGCTGCGGAAAACGGCAAGAGATTTGAATAGGAGGCTGAAAGTCATTAAAGTGGCGAAAAACACTCATCTCTGAATTGTTATTAATATTGATTTATTTTTTTTTAATTTTAGGCACACATAAGCCCATATCAAAAAGTAGTGATAAAAGAACATGAGCTTGGAACAGATCCCCTCAGTATGTGCTTCTCAGTCTCCTGAAGCCCTGTTGCTACTATGATTTCCGAATTACCTCCTCCTCATCTTTCATTTCATGGTAATGCAGCATTACCTCATCACTTTCAGAATCAGAATCTCCATCATCTGATTCTGCAAAATTGTCATATTTTAATTGGAGAAAGTACTATCAGTACTCTATCGTACTTTATATATCCTTTCAAACAAATAAGAAACTATGACAATATGGTCGGGAGTGAAAGGTCAACTTAACTGTCTTTAATTGGTCAAAACGTAGCATATGTGCAGCAAAACCAAACCATTACAACACTACAGATGAATCTTCCACTAACCCACAACATATTTTTTGCAGAAGAGTAAAAGCAATGCGTTTGTCCACTCAACACTTTCCACTGCTTGCAACAAAAACACCTGACTTCTATTCCCTTTGGAATACCTAAAATACCAAAGTTCACAAGCTGGAGATGAAATTTGAAGACATTTACAATTGAATTTGTTGTTCTTCTCTGACACAGAAATATTGATTCAACACAGTCTACTTAGAAGTAGACTAACTCGCCATGTACCAGTACTTATCAGTTCATGCCTCTATATCAGAATTTTCATACTCTCTTATAAATATAGATTCACTGACCTACAGGTATGAGAGATTGGGTGATGATCTGATGTGATAAACTGAGCTTGAAACTGTATAGATGAGCTTCCAAGTCCAGTTTCAATTCTTGCATTGTACCAGATACCATTCTCTTGCAAGGCTAAACATCTGTTCCCTTATTGGAGTAAACTGAGGAAGATTGTATTCAGCGTGTTTGTTAAGGGCACTAATCAGGTAAATGTTACCTGGGTTCCCCAGTCATTTTACTGGGGTTCCCCATGGTATATCAGTGAGATCTGATCATGGGACAGTAGAAATGTTATCTGCAGGGTTCCTGAATCATTCATCAATGTTTCCCAGTCGTAGCAGAAATATCTATATTCAAAATGTTTAATATGATAATAAATTGCTTTAGTGCAATGATGACCCTGTTCTTAAAAAGGTATGCAACTTATTTGTCAATGGAAAACTGAAATGTGTTATTCCTCACAACAAATATCTTTTCAGAACATTTAGACATAATTACATGTAGAAACAGAAACTTTCACACAGTTCAAACCTAGTGATCTATTGAAGTTCTTCAGCAATGATGTCATGCATATGATATCTTAATACCACTGATGTGATACCACCTATGTTATATCTTACGACCACTGATGTGATGTCTGAATACCACTGATATGATATCTTAAGACCACTGATTTAATATCTTCAGACCACTGACGCGATGTCTGAATACCACTAATTTGATATCTGTAGACCAATGATGTGATATCTGAATACTATTGATGTAATACTTTAAATACCACTGATGTGATATCTGAATACCACTGATGCAATATCTGAATACCACTGATGTGATATCTGAGTACCACTGATGTAATATCTGAATACCACTTAGATGCAATATCTGAATACCGCTGATGTGATATCTTGGGACAACTGATGTGATGTGATGTCTGAAGACCACTAATGTGATATCTGAATACCACTGATGCAATATCTGAATACCACTGATGTGATATCTGAATACCACTGATGCGATATCTGAATACCACTGATGTGATATCTGAATACCACTGATGTGATATCTGAATACCACTGATGCAATATCTGAATACCACTGATGTGATATCTAAATACCGCTGATGTGATATCTTGGGTCCACTGATGCGATATCTGAATACCACTGATGTGATGCCTAAAGACCACTGATGTGATATCTTAAGACCACTGATTTAATATCTTCAGACCACTGACGTGATGTCTGAATACCACTAATTTGATATCTGTAGACCAATGATGTGATATCTGAATACTATTGATGTAATACTTTAAATACCACTGATGTGATATCTGAATACCACTGATGCAATATCTGAATACCACTGATGTGATATCTGAATACCGCTGATGTGATATCTTGGGACCACTGATGTGATATCTGAATACCACTGATGTGATATCTGAATACCACTGATGTGATATCTGAATACCACTGATGTGATATATGAATACCACTGATGTGATATCTGAATACCACTGATGTGATATATGAATACCACTGACGTGATATCTGAATACCACTGATGTGATATCTTGGGACCACTGATGTGATGTCTGAAGACCACTGATGCGGCTTCAAAATATGCCCTATTCAGATCAAGAAAACAGCTTGGGAAAGAGAGGAGAAATGATAAACCATGGATGACGAATTCCTTACGGATATTAATTAAGAAAAAGCACATTTAATACAGTAAACTTGTCAAAAACAATTTTATGGAGCCATTTCTTAGTTCTTACAGGAAATTAAGAAATACTCTGACAGGTATTCTCCGCAAAGAAAAGAAACGTTACTATTCCGATAAGCTCATGAATTGTCGCAATGATATGAGAGAAACTTGGGCCATAATTAATGAGTTGCTTAGGAAACATAATGCCACTAACATCAAAATTCCAGACCAGCAATGCATTCTATCTGAGGATGAAACTGTGATCCATACTGAGTTACAGGACATAGCAGATGATTTCAACAATTTATTTGTACATGTTGGTGAAAAGCTTCCAAATACATCGAATGTAATCCACTAAGATGTTTATTTTATGTCATACTTGAAACCCCACTTGCGAATTCTTTCCTCTTTCAGCCCGTAACTGAGCGGGAATTTACATTCAATGATTTATTTGTTAGATAATGGGAAGACCTCTGTCCGTAATAACATTAAAATGTGAAACTTTTACAGTACTCTGCCGATGTAATTTCAGAACTTCTTTTTCATATCTTTAATTTATTATTATCAAATGGCGTTTTTCCTGATTATTTGAAAATAGCTTGTGTTGTTCCTATATCTAAGAAGGGAGACACAGAACATATATAATTTCTATATTGCCTTTGATAAGCATATTGTAAACAACCAAATCGATTTCGAAAAGAACACAGCACCAAAATTTCCCTGATAGACCTTGTTCAATACCTTTTACATGAAATGGAACAAGGGAAACTCAATATTTATCAACTTTTCAAAAGCGTTCGACACCATCAACCATGACGTACTTATCACAATACTGAATTATTACGCTGTGAGAGGCGTACCTGTCCAATGGTTCGCAAGCTACCTATCATCCCGTCATCAATTTGTCGGTATGAAGGGCGTTTACTCTTCTAGAAGTTTAATTACTTGTGGTGTTCCACAGGTCTCAATCTTAGGACCTACGTTATTCCTTATTTATATTAACGCTTTCGGAGTGTCATCTGATTTCTTTGACTTTCGGTTATATGCCGATGATTCAAATTTGTTCCACACTTTTGAAAAGAAAGATTTTTTCAGTATCAAATTAAGATAAGCTAAGGTTTCTAAATGGTGTACCGCAAATAGCTAGGCTAACAATGAATTTTACCAAAACAAATTATTTGATTGTAACGGGTAGCAGGAACAAGATTGACACCTCTGGAACACTCGCTATGAATGACACACCAATTTCTGAAGTCATCTGTTCTTCTTTTGTTGGGGTTACTATTGACAAATGTTCATCATGGAAATAGACAATTTCTAATGTCAAGTCCAAAATTAGCAAGTTAACAGGAGTATTTCTACGTTTGCATTCTGTTTACTACAATCTATTCTTGTCACGTTATACAATTCTACAGTTCTTCTACATGTCATTTATGGGCCGGGCATTGGGGAAGTATATATCAGATGCATTTAAATTAGATTTTGAAAATACAAAAAACGTATGGTATAATTAATGCTTTCGGCAATTTGAATTCATCGTCAAAACCACTATTTAAGAAGCGTGGTATTTTAAATATATACCAACAACATAGTCTACAATTGGCGGTTTTTGTCCATGATATTTTACATGAGAGGTTGCCCACAGAACTTTCTGACTTTTATATTCCCATCAACCATCCTTACTCAACCAGATAAAATGTTAGAACTGATCCTATAATCCACCAAATATATCGGGTCAATTTACTTTGAAATTTGCAGGAGCAAAACTATATGGAACAATATTCCATTGAATATTAGAGATACTAATTGCAGGTCACATTTCAAGCGGGAGTACAAACACTTTCTAAAAACTGAAAGATAATCACACAGCTTAGATTAGATTAGATATACTTTATTGTCGATAAAAACATGGAAAATTGTCTTTAAACATCAGGACGTACCGTGAAGACAGTACACGAAAGTACGAAAAAGTCCAATTCATTGAAGTTACTCAACACTGTGTTCAGAAGACGATGAGTATGTCGCCCAGACAACTATTGTAGTCAGCCTTCTGGTGGCCTTTGCCTATGTGAGTTACAGTCAAGTAAGTTATATCTCTTCCCCTTTAAGATGGTAAGATTTTATGTGGATGAAAATTATGCCCTGAAAGATTGGTAAATTTTGCAGATTTATTTATTTCACTGAGGCAGTCTTTATCACAGCCGTTGTCCTGCCGATTAGTTCCCAACCCTAATGTATTTGTGATTTGTCATATTTGTGAAACAAAGTGTCACTCATATACGTGCCTCAAAATGTTCCACCAAAGATGGATAAGAAATGAGACCACAGCAGATTTCGCATTACCATGTTCATCGTATACTTGTTCATCTTAATTAGGCACAAAATATATTGATAAGCCAGACATAAGATCCTAGACTTAAGGGCTGCCGTTTCATTTAATAATTGGTCAGTTAAACACTCAAACCACTCAACTACATCTGAACCTCGAAGAATGGTGGTTCTATAACACAGCTAATAAGTTGTTCCTAATTGGGTGATGACCCAACTGCGTTGCTGTATAGGTGCTTTGCATCTGTGCACAGCAGTGTTGTACATGCATTTAACATTCTACATGAAGTGTTGAAAATACATTTGTCCTGGTTATTTTTTCAGGGCAATAATTTGGACCAGTCTTCCTTGAGAAAACGAGGTAAGTCTGATATTCCATTTTTGAACCAATCCAATGTGGGGTGAAAAGATTATCAGAGGAAACTCGAGTGTAGTATCTGATAAATTATCCGGAGCACAATCATTTCATCACAATGTATCACAGTACCTCACAAATATGTAAGTCAATACTATGGAGGGAAATGTATTTATATATTTGCTTGAGGTCGTTGCTGTTATTGCTCTCGAAAAATGAATTCCGCATTAATGTTTGGATATTGTTACGTAACAAATATCTTCACAATACAAGACTATAACCGGCGAGTAACCAGACTTTCAAATTAATACCAGAAATTGAAATTGAATTATTTTCAATACTTGTAAGGAAATAAGAATATTTATCAGCAAACACTTTTAATGAGTCAGCCGTTTGTTTTTTACCGTGTTTTATTTGTTTCTGACGCCGAAAGATATCATCATATCGAGATAATATCTTGAATGGAAAGAAACAGAGTTGTAGGCAATTGTCAGTTAGTACTTAAAGTTAAAAACGAAGTGAAAGGGGAAGAACAGATACAATCCATTACCTAAAGAATTAACATGCATTCTTTTAAAAAGGTTGCACCAACCGATACAGGTTTATTGTTTTTTTTTTTCGGCAGCGTTTCCAAATGGATCAACATCTTCGCATATGGTTCATAATGATTTTTGAGTTTTGCAGTCTTTGATGATCAAAATAACGCGACATTTGATGTCACGCATGACTTAACTATGTATAAATTGTCAAAAATGCCTAAAGATGTCATGCACAAACCTTATGAAAAAATAATACTTAAATGGCAAATGAAATATTTGAAAAGACTAATTTTGATAAATTAAGGTGTAATTTAAGAAAGAAGAGTTTTGCAACGATGAGGCAAAAGCAGTACGCTGTATAATGATAGACCAACGAGTGTCTATGCGATTAACTTTACGGGAAATGTATTTTCCTTGTGTTATATACTTATAACCCCCATGAATACACAGATATTAATAGTTAAGAATAGCTGGCTACGTTTATTAAGAATGACCGGGGAAGTTATTTGGAAGAATGGTCAAGTTAGTTGATCAAGAGAACAGTCTCAAATGAAAAAAACGCCAGCGAAACTCGAACTTTAAGAATCAATCATAAAATCTTCAATTCAGAGATCCGTACAACACTGTTAATGTCAAGTACATTTCCGTATGTAAATTTTCACCAAAGTAGGCTTTCATAGGGAGCTAAGGAATAAATAGAGAGAGAGAGAGAGAGCTTTGCTTTTGAGTGTCAGGGCTCGAAATTAGCTGTAGTCCCGCGTCCACAGACTACCAACTTTTCCCTGGGGCTACCAAAATCCATGAAATGGTAGCTCAAACGGACTGCCAAAGAGCGGGACATAAAATTTAGTCTGATCAGTACTTGGCGTGCAATGTCCAATATCTGAACTGACGTAGTTGAATGAAAGGCACTGGAAATGATGGTCAATGAAAACGCTTTTATGCCTCCTCACTACAGAAAGCCCATGGTCAATTTTAGCACTGCTACGTAACAGTATGTCTAGTCTCAACGTGCTGAGAAGGTCGAAGGCTATCAAAATTTTCATACAACTCTGAGAATGAAACAAGTTGTCAATAGATCACCAAACTTTTGAGTATCACTGTTGTCCATCAGGCAAAAAAAGATCGTTTCTTTCACCGCGTGCGTCATTTCAGAACCTTCGCGTCACGGCATTTTTTCGGGTTACATACTGATCAGTACAGCTATCCTTGATATCCCTGTTTGCATGTCCAAAATGCTAAAAAGAAAACGGAAGTATTATGCAGCCAGTGATAAAAGACAATAACTGTTGCATCAATAGTGCCAAACCAGCATTGTTAAGAAAATTGCTTTTTATTGTCTGGTTAATGAAAAGCAATATCCCTAAACTAAAATATGCATGGGCTACCAGCCACTGTCACTGGGCTACTAACTTCAGAAAATGGTTGCCCAAGCGGATTACCAGGGGAAAAAGTTAATTTTGAGCCCTGCAGTGTTTTCTACTAGAATTCTGACATTTAGCAGTGAGTTTTAGTTCGTCTGTGTTGGCAAAAGTTTAAGTTATTAATACCCTGAATGCTAACATATCGGACATGCAGTACATAGCCTTCGGACGCAAGCTCATGCTACTTTTACTCGTATTTACCTCTCCAAGTGACTGTTTTGTTCCTGTTTTGATTATGATCATTGTACATGTATTTTTTTTTTCAGCTGCCCTTGAAACGTCGTATGGCTGTTTCAGAAAGCATGACATTTCGACAAGCGACCAGTAACTAATCGACCTGAAAAGTCTACTTGTAACGTTTGTTGAGTGTATGATATCAAAGATTAGTTGTCTGCTAGTCAATGTATATCTTGTCTTCATTCTTCTATTTACCTAGATTACATATTGGAAATCGGGCGTTGTCATTTTGAAACAACTACATATTCGGGGTTTTTAGAATTATCCGATAATAAAGGCATAAAACAGCAATATTGATATACTCTCTCGTCGTACTTATGATATACTGAGTGACTCTTTAGAGGCTGCAAATCCATACAATACGATTTTCTTGACAACGTCGACGGTTGCCTTTCTGTCTTTGATTGTACGATTACGTTGCATGCTGAGTCTGATGCAGTTGTGGTATATCGGTCTCAACCCTGTATGATGTTTAAAAAGTTAAAAGTAGAATTTATATAGCGCCGTAAATCCAGAGAAAAAAACTGATCAGAGGCGCTTCACATAGCTGAAAAAATTAATATATTAGTGTTGCCGGGTTGTGTATGCTTTTTTAAAGAGATGTGTTTTCAGTTTCTTTTGAAAGATGGTAAGTGACTGGCTCTCTTTAATATCGAGTGGTAGGGAATTCCAGAGTTTCGGCGCAGCATTCATGACGTTCTGAAAACGTACTTTTAAGAATACCATTCTTCTCAATCTCATTTTAAATTACTTGGAAAATTATGCATGATGATTGAGAGAGGACATAGCACTTTTTGTATAATTTTCCTCTGATTGTGTTTTCAGCCATACAGAATAATGTGATGGAAATTAGGTAGACTAGTTACACCAGTTTTATGAAACAAAAGAATATTGACTTTTTCCAACGGAAATGACAAAAGAAATTTGTATGCTAAGTTTTCTCAGAGAGTGACCCCTTCATTTCGTCATAACTTGCTGCCTAAAAGTATGGCATTTGTAGTACCTGCAGAATGTGACTTTAATGGTTGTCTAATGGTTATTTGGAAACTTTCACTGAAATATATCTGAAAGTACTTTCACTGGGTATTATTCAACAATTATTCTGATGCTGCACATTATTGCTTATGCGCAGAACTGAAAAAAGTTATGAGAAAAGTAACCTTCAATGAAACAAATCAAAAAGAATTACACATCTTCCTCTGAAACATGGTCTTCTTGCTCCTCAGTAGCTTCCTAAAGTTTCGAAAATTGACTATTTGGTTTCCTGGCTTCCCTTTCTACTGCGTGGTGAAATGCCTACATTCACCCCACCAAACATCATGCATATCTCATGATTTACAATTGATTTTGACAAGCTGAGAAGCTGTTTGCAAAATATAGTGAAATTTGCATATTTGTGTTTTTAGAGCAATTGTTGCCCTTTTTTGATCAAAACATCTATTTCTCTGTAGCAGCATGTCCAAATTGATTGGATGTGTATAGATGTGGTGAAATTTCAATATTTGTCTTTTTAGGGCAATTTATGCCATTCATGGTCAAAAAATCTGTATTCTCTGAAAGGGCTTGTCCAATTTCTTTGAAATTTGCTACATAAGTCCCTTAAGATTTGTTTAAATCATGCTCTTTTTTGTGGTGGAAAAATTCTTCAGATAATTGTCATTTAGCATTTGCTACACACAAACGATTATTCATGCAGATTTATTCAGTATTTGCTATCGAGAAACTTTCAAAGTTCAACCCTTTTGTGTGTTTTTGTGTTGAGATTTGTTGGATAGATGGCATTCTACGTAGTGTATTGTTGAATGTTAAAAATGTGTTGCTGTTGTTTTTTGAGGTTGTTTTTTGAGAAGAATTGAAAATGCCTTTTTAAAAGCAAAATAATACATAATGACTTGATATGTTGTTTTATCATTATTGACGTGTTTCTACTTGTTCACCCATTCTTGCATTCATCATTGCAATGAAATGCTGTGAAAAACATGAACCTGAATGATGTGGCCTGCATCTGTTCACCTTGATCTTAAAAGGCAAATACATGTATAACTTTCTGTCTTGACAACCATACCATAGTTTCAATGTTTTACCTAGTGTACCTGCTTGGTTTGTACGCAGGAAACAAGTAGAAAACAGGCTCTATAATTTTATAATTTTCAAGTGATCAGAATACAAAAGTCCTGAAAAGATAAGATAACCACAACTTCCAGTATAAGGGATACAGTCACTCTAAATGTATAAATTAAAATTAAAAATGTGCCTGGAGGATGTACTAAAAAATACAGAAAGTTGCTTCCTGTCGGTAAAATCTAAAAAAAAATCAAGATTTTAAAGACTTTTGCAAATTTTGTTTTACGCATTTGTCTTCTTATTTTTTTTTATTTTGCAAACTAGATTGAAGATTTTTTTTTCCTAACTTTCTGCTCTGAAAATTTTTTTTCTGTTTTTGACCACCTTCTCCCAAGATCTAATGGTCCGTCCCTTATGGAATTCTTTGCCGCTTGAAATTCGTACTGCTCAAACTATTGACTGTTTTAAACGTGGTTTAAAGACACATTTTTTTACTAAGTACTATTCATAGGTCCATTTATGTTTTTACAGGGACTACTCAATTCTATATTTTATTCTATTGGACTCGGTTTTACTGGACACTATTTTTTAATTAATTACTAACTTTTAATTCATCATTTCAAATTTTAAGTCAAATCTGAGTTGTTTTACTAAGTTGATTTTCTTGATTTATGCCTTTGAATCTTTGCTTTTTTTATGGTCAATTCTGATAACTTTGTCTATTTTTTGTCCTTTATGGTATGTACAATGCAATGAGACGTATGTGTAGTGCGTTTGTTAAGAATTAAATAATAAAAATAATAATAACTCTGTCTTTCCTGCAAATGATTAACAGAAGGTCAGTGCACTTTACTGAGAGGAGAAAATGTCCGCACTGATGATATAGCAAACACATTGAAGCTGCGTGTTTCCGTATACCATGTCATCTTCAGTATCTTGAAAGCCTTTGGATATTTTTCAAAATTAACTTAACTAGATAGCTATAGTATGATAGACGTAAATAAGACAGACGTAAAAAAATATGAACGGAATAATCGGTTTTAGTCAAATGTCAAAGTCGAGGTTGTGCGGCGGAATGGCCCGAGCGTGTCTGAGCCCTACGCGGTGTGACGGAAGTCAGCAAAACCCGTATCAGGGCCGTTAAAGCTTATATGGAATAATAAACATGTCGTTAGAACAATACAACGTTTTGGATGTGCGGCATCTATCGCACTTTGCTTCGATTGCAGAGGGTCACTCATGAAAGATGATGTAAGGGTATATGCCGCCCGAATAGGTCACTTTAAAAAACCCACAAAAAAAACCCAAAAAAAACCCCACAAATAATGGCGCGACTTTTCATCCTACAAACTCTAAATATGTAAAGATAAGAAACTGTCCCAAGGAAAATAATCGATTGTATAAAGGCAAATAAACTCAAAATTTGTTAAGAAAATTCCCAACCGTAGATAAATTTCTAGAATATACATACAATAATAAATAAATGTAATAAAAAAGTTATATTACCGCGCCCTGCCATGGACTCACATGCATGATGGCGTCATTTATTTATCTGAGGACTAGCTAAGCAGCGTAGTTTTACGTACAAATAATGAATGGGATGGTAAGGAAGTATAGGAAGGACAACTGTGTGATATAAATAATACAAAGCACATATTATGCATGGTATTAAACATGCAGCGAGTCCTATCATTGCAAAATACATTTTGGTAAGGTTCTGCAACAGTGACGATTTCGCGATGAAATCACCATATAGGTTGAACGTGAACTGAAAGTGAAGGACATGTGAGGGCGTAGTTTAGCTCACACATGTAGCACCGCATTGCATCCACTCCTCGCGCGGTTGTCGTTGTACTCACGAGGAACCTGGGTACCCATGCTTATTCCTCAAAATTTAAAAGCACGCCATATCTGGGCTTTTACTCTTATCACGAGAAATATAGGAGAAAAATGAACCTGAAAACACTCCCCTTAATTTGTACAATCTAGGAGTGGGTGACATAATTGCAAATACAGTTACGACCATACACAACTCATCATGGATAGAACAATAGATTTAGTGGTTGAAATTTTAGAGAGCATCCTCATTTTGAGTTGATATTTTGGAAGCAATATCAACCTGGTGAACTCTCAGCATGATAGCAATAATGTCACTCGACTTCGTCTTGTGAAATCTCTGCCATCATGCCTTGAAAAAGAATATTTGTCGGCGCGGTCGTGATATTGCTCCATGGTTACTCCTTGAGACAATCGACCTACCTGCGACGAAATTGTAGACATAACTACAAAGTGCAATATTCAGACATGTTTAATTTTATTCAAATCTCTATGACTATTAAAAATACAATTGTTGTAAGCCACAACAGATTTGACATTGCTGGACATTTCACGGTCTTTGACGTCGGTATTTTCAGTTTTAATTGGTGTTGTGACCTACAGGCTGTTTTTTGAACCATACCTTTGATGATCCTTCGTATTTGCACAGGGGCACGTCCTTACGACGCACTTTCCTGTGTTTCAGTACGCCTAGATTGCTCATGACACGTCTTCGACGTATAACAGATAAGGGGTGTCGCTACCAGGTTCATGCAAAGTAATCGGAGGTTGGTCAAAGCGAAGAGCACCGTGTTCCTGTCCACTATTGAGGGCAAATTTTTCCCATTCAAGAATACCATTGTGCGAACAAGAAATCGGGGTTATGGTCACCTGGTAGTTTCATTTTCCACAGTATATCGATTTGCTCATTAGATGCGGCCTCCTAAGGGACTGTGGTCAGTTTCTTCGGCCTGGGGGGGGGGGGCCGGTGGATTATTTTTTGCCGACGTCAAAAAGTGGCTGACCCCCCTATTCCAAATTTTGAAAACAGGGTGACCCCCCCATCCCAAATTTCGAAAACAGGGTGACCCCCCTGCGCACGCGACAACTGTAAAACAAAAGGTGGACATAATATATATATATATATATATATATATATATATATATATATATATATATATATATATATATATATATATTATATTTTACATACATTTATATTTTAACAGTTATTCTGTGTTTTAGTGAAATTGTTGACATGTCAGTTGTAAGATAGGAATTTCAAAGTGTCAATCTTGAAGTTTGAATACAGTAGGGTACATTTTGAATGAGTTGTGAATGTATTTCACATTTTCTATGCTTAACCAGATGTCCTGAACAGAAATGGATGTCAATCATTAATATCAAAGAGGAAAGTGCAGTAAATCAAAAATTTTGATGGGTGTTAAGACTTTCCAGCCATCCAATGAAATCTCCTGAGGAGCCATAGAGAGACATTTTCGCTAAATCTGATGTGTGCAGTGTCTGAGATGACTTTTTCTTGTAACATTGAAGCCATAAAAGCACAGCTAATAATGACAAAAACTGCCTTTTTAACTGTTATTTTGGTCATAAAAAAGTATTATTCTACAGAAAACCTGAGACACAAAGGAAAACAGTTGCATTAATGACAACGAAAGATATCTTGTCATTTTTCTATCTCTAAAATAAGTGACTTTATCAAATATATATTGTGAAATATTTGTGCATGTTGCCTTCTCATACTGAATTCTCATACAGAGAACAGAAAAGTATCAGGAATTTGTCATGCTTTTCATTTTCACTTAGCAAACATCAAGATATCTCTGACATATATCTTTGATTTATTACAGTATGGTGCCCAAAGGGCGCGGAGAAAATATGAAACATCCTGATACCTCTGATATATATTTCTTGTATATTAAAGTCATGCACAGGAAGGGCGTGCTGAAAAATGTCTGATATATTAAAGTAATGTGCTCGAAGAGCACGCTGAAAAATATTGAACATACAGATATCTCTGATATATGTATACCTGATATGTTAAGTTGGGCGTGCTGAAAATATGTCTGATTATTAAAGTTACGCGCCCGAAGGGCGCGCCGAAAAATGCAACTGAATGATGAAATTTATGGCTGACACGATGCATTTTAGGCAATGATGAGCCTGTGTCGAAATTCAAAAACACACTGACCCCCCCTATTGGGCATTTCAAAAACATGGTGACCCCCCCATCACCAAAGTCAAAAACAGGGTGACCCCCCCCCCATGAATCCACCGGCCCCCCCCCCAGGCCGAAGAAACTGACCAGTCCCTAAGCCTGTTCTGTTTGTTTCAATACAAATGCTAGAGTCTCTTCATCTCTGCATCAAGAACCTTACGGAAACCGACGAATTCTTTGTCGGCAAGAAAAATTATCCGGGTTTGTCTTTTGAAACAAACAATGAGAGTAAAGTTTTTGGTGAGTACTGGTACCCGTCGACTTTCCTCACTTCCGGAACGAACTTGCTCATCCAATAATACGAATCGTCTGTTGCCATCGTTTCTATTCTACGAGTTATCATAAGTCCGTAGGGCCCACATATTACGGCGTTGAATATTCCTGGGGATGGAATTTTTGCAACTCCCTGTACACAGAAGTCCGACACTGGGTCAGCAAACCGCCCTCTCGGGATATCCTTCAATGAAATAAAACAAATATTCAATATACATTCTTACTTGCATGTTCAATGACAAGGTACGTTTAAAAAGTGGAAATGGGGTCAGTTGTATATGCAAACGAGGCGGTTGTTCTGGCCAGAACAATTGCCTCGTTTGCATATACACCTGGCCCTATATATAGGTACCAACGAGCCCGCCAACATCACTCCTGACGATTGCCAAGCGCATGAAACAGTCTGTAGAGTAATCACGACAAGTTCCACGTCTAGCAATACCTATGACCCGCATCGAGCACTATACATTGCCTGAATTGACACACAAGCCACTGATCATATATATTATATATATATATATATATATATATATATATATATATATATATATATATATATATATATATATATATATATATATATATATATATATATATATATATATATATATAAATTCGTTTGTAGGATATTACACACGTACCAATCTTCTGGTTCAAATAGTTTATTATAACAGCACAACGTTTCGTCCTAAAAGTAGGACTTCCTCAGGTGCTACAGATCAAAAAGTTTCAACACGGAGTAAGTCACAGTGATATTTAACGTACAAAAGTTACATGTCGGAGAAAATACTAAGTGACAGTATGGTGAAAATACAGGAGTTGTTTCTTACCTATTTGAATGGCTCAGATGTTGAATGGCAATTGGGAGAATGTTTGAATGTGTATTTATAGTGTGGCTGAGAGGGCGCTAGTGTTGGAATTTGAATAAAGACAATGGGAGTAGCTAGCTGTGAATATTTAGGCCGTCAGGTGTTAATGTCTTTAATTTGGAAATCCACAAGGATTTCAGCTTTTTTCGAAGCGGGTCGTCCATTTTATTGGATTTTCACAATGCCAACTATTGAAACGTCTTGGATTGTGAATTTCAATTCAGATCAACAGCTAGCTACTCCCATTGTCTTTATTCAAATTCCAACACTAGCGCCCTCCCAGCCACACTATAAATACACATTCAAACATTCTCCCAATTGCCATTCAACATCTGAGCCATTCAAATAGGTAAGAAACAACTCCTGTATTTTCACCATACTGTCACTTAGTATTTTCTCCGACATGTAACTTTTGTACGTTAAATATCACTGTGACTTACTCCGTGTTGAAATATTTTTGATCTGTAGCACCTGAGGAAGTCCTACTTTTAGGACGAAACGTTGTGCTGTTATAATAAACTATTTGAACCAGAAGATTGGTACGTGTGTAATATCCTACAAACGAATTTATCATAACCACGCCACCGACAACACTGGGGACAACCTGAAAAACCACAGTCGAACATATATATATATATATATATATATATATATATATATATATATATATATATATATATATTATATATATATATATCAGGGTTAAAAACTGTAATAAACAGACTATAAAAGCATGTCAAAAGGAAAATAAGGGAAAACTGAAAATTGAGACGAGGTTGAAAAGCGGAAATCTAAAAAGGATTTTCAGTGATAACTGTACCATGGACTCTACTCGTGGGTCAATGTACTCACTTGTTGACTGTCAAGACTTAAATAACACTGAACCAACCAAAGCAGCGACGGAAGTGCAGTGAGTGCTTAACACCTACAAGCTGATTTACATATACTGAATGCGGTGTACATCAAGTGTGAAACCCTACAAACGTAAAAAATATGCGATAAGCTAATGGCGTATTATAAAAAAAAGCAAGCATTTTCTTCGAATTTGAATCTTTCTTGAGTGAAGAGACGGCTGCAAGAAAACAAAGCACTTGAAGCAGTATTGAAAAAATTGAGACAGGAGAAAATGTAATGAAACTTTAGTGAATCAAAAATTCAACGTCAAAATGTAAAAGGAGAAGGGTAAAATCAAATACCAAAATTGATGAAAACATAGAAACGTATTAAAGAATAAATTTATTAAAAATTATACCACCCGGCAGTGCCGACACCCTATATATATATATATATATATATATATATATATATATATATATATATATATATATATATACTATATATATATATATATATATATATATATACACAACTGAGTTGATCAGGATAATCTAAAATATTACATTTCCACTACAAATTTGTTTCGTATAGGCTGCAGAGCCGCCTACACTCATCGGGTGGCTGTGATCGACTGAAACTTTAGGCGGGAAACGATTTCTTTTGTTTTGTTTTTGTTGGCACCTGTTTGTTGCAAAAGGTTGAATAATTAGTGACTGCACAAGAGAAATTTTCTCCTGTGTCTGCAGGTCGATACTAATTCGTTTCTATTGTTGAGGGAGCACATTTCTGGATATCTGAGGAGTATGAATTTCTCGTGGAGGCTAGAAGCTAGAAACGAATTAGTATCGACCTGCAGACACAGGAGAAAATTTCTCTTGTGGCAGTCACTAATTATTCAACCTTTTGCAACAAACAGGTGCCAACAAAAACAAAACAAAAGAAATCGTTTCCCGCCTAAAGTTTCAGTCGATCACAGCCACCCGATGAGTGTAGGCGGCTCTGCAGCCTATACGAAACAAATTTGTAGTGGAAATGTAATATTTTAGATTATCCTGATCAACTCAGTTGTGTATTTAGCTCTACTCTAGTATTGAGCACTCTACTCCAGCTGATCTTGAACTAAACAAGTATATATATATATATATATATATATATATATATATATATATATATATATATTATATATATATATATATATATATATATATATATATATATATATATATATAAACTTAAACATGCTAAATCTGAACGTATTACCTGGGGTTGCAAACCTTGTAACAGAGAACGATGTGCTTGCTGTTCTATGATACAGGACACAAAGTATTTCATATCTACAGTGTCTGGTAAATCCTTCCAAATAAAGATGACGTTAATTGTAAATCAAACAACGTTATATACGCCTTAACCTGTCGCACATGTAATATTCAATATATAGGGCAGACAACACAACCTTTCCATAAAATAATAAATGGCCATCGTTCTAATATCAAAACAAATCGTAAGGACAGGTCTCCTTATGTAGTGCCTCATTTTAGGCTGCCTAGTCATTCATTGTCAGATAATGCTTTGACAGCCGTAATCCTCTGTCGATTACCAGATCCTAACACACAACTTATGAAACAGCTAAAAGTTTATGGTTACAAAGCGGAAACGATGTATCCTCAGGGTTGAATGATTACGAGCCTACGGGAATTCCAAATTAGTTGCTTTCGTGCTATTAGTCTCCTTTTGGGTCACGTGAAGTTTCCCGCATTGTCTGATCTGGACATGCGCACATTGTTTTTGTTTTAGTAAATAGAGCCTGATGGTGTGCTAGCCACATCGAAACGTTGCTCATCAAATTTACTCTTGGGATTGGAAGTAAGGTCAATCTTAGAACACCTTGCCGTTTCTACAGATCTTTTCGTATATATATATATTATATATATATATATATATATATATATATATATATATATATATATATATATATATATATATATACTACATATAGTCTAGATGTCTATATATATATATATATATATATATATATATATATATATATATATATATATATATATATAATATATACGCTTTCTTACATCCACCTGATAGCTCTAGATATCACATCTTTATATCCTAATATCGACATAGAGGAAGGCATTCTTGCAATCGATGAGGCCCTCCGTAGCTGTACGAATTACAATGACACAGAAATTAATAATATCGTGATACTAGCCCGCTTCGTACTAGAAAACAACTACTTTCAGTTCAACGACAAATATTACAGACAAGTTTCCGGTACAGCCATGGGCACCCCATTTGCAGTCTCTTACGCAAACATCTACATGAGTTGGTGGATGAATAAATTTTATTTCACTACACCGAATTGCCCAGCAGTCACCTATCGTTTCATTGACGACCTGTCGGCACTGTCAACATCATCAGAAGCAGACATAGAAACTTTCATCGCCCGACTCAATACACGCCATCAGAAAATTAAATTCACAGCAGAAGTCAGCAGTTCTTCTGTCCCTTTCTTGGATATAAGAATCTATCTTCTTAACGGCAGGCTAGAAACTGACTTATACACCAAACCAACCGCCTCACACCGCTATCTACCACCTACCAGTTGTCACCCATACCATATATTCAAATCAATCGTCTATTCCGGTGCTCTACGTATACACAGGATATGCAGCAAACCAGAGTGGCGCAATAAGAGACTTGCAGAATTCACAGAACATCTCAAGAAATGCGGTTACTCGAGTCGCTTAATCAATAACCAGATTTCTCGTACATCAACATTCAATCGCACAGATCTTCTACAATACAAGCAACATAAACCATCAAACCGCATACCCTGGACAACTACATTTGACCCACGCCAACCAGATTTAAGGAAAATCAGTCACGAAAACCAAGTCATTTTAAATTCATCACCCCGTATGAAAATGGTCATGCCTCTGCCTCCTGTCATCGCATACCGTAGACCAGCTACCATCGGCGACATCTTACACCAGAATAGACTCAAACACGACCAACTCGACAAAGTGACATGGGGTTGTAAACCTTGCAATAAGCCCAGATGTGCATGTTGCCCCGTAATACAGAACACGAATTTTTTATATCTACATCTACAGGAAAAACCTTTCTCAATTAAACATGACCTTGATTGCAAGTCCAGCAATGTCATCTACTCTTTAACTTGTCGCACATGCAATACCCAATACATCGGTAAAACAACCCAACCCTTCCACAAAAGATTGAATGGTCATCGTTCCAACATTAAAACAAATAGAGCGGACAGATCGCCATATGTTGTTCCGCATTTTTGACTACCAGGACGTACTCTCCAAGATAATGCTCTCTCAGCTATACTTTTATGTCATGTCCCTAACGCGAATTTGTTCAAAGAGCTGGAAAGTCTTTGGATACATAGGGCCGACACAATGTAGTCTAATGGACTGAATGAGTACGAGCCGACTTCAATACACGGCTAGTTTCTTAAATTTTCATGTCTCCACCCCCTATAGTTATTTTTGGTTTCACCCTCTTGTTCATCTTGCGCATGCGTGCCTATTTTAGTCACTGGCTTGATAAAGATATGCAAGTCATATCGAAACGTTGCCAATCAGCCTAAAATTTTACTTTGGGATTGGAGGTGAGATCGACTTGGAACAGAACACAAGTTCAGCAAGTCACTAGAGTTATATATATATATATATATATATATATATATATATATATATATATATATACCTGTATAGGTCGGGAATCTATACGTCGTAAAACAGTGCTCAATACCTGTATGGCAGAGCGATTTACGGTAAAAATATGTATAGGATAACCCCGAGTACGAGGGCTCTTCTGGTATATAAAGTCCAACCCAACGATAAAATGTCGAGGCCGCAGGCCGAGACATTTTATCGTAGGGTTGGACTTTATATACCAGAAGAGCCCGAGTACGAGGATTTTATCCGACTTAAAAAACTATCGCTCCTAACTGATATATTTTCGTTTTCAATGTGTTTACGTCAACCGTCCCCTTTGTCAATTAACATGTTTAGGATATGAATTAAAACTTTTATTATTTGTGAAATAGCCTTCCAATGTAATGGAACATCCTATAAATGCCCTAGGGCACATTATATAAATGCCCTAGGGCACAACAGATTATGTGTTGCAGCTGGTTTCCGCTGTGTTACCAAATTTGATATTAAAGCGTACCAGATGTCTACAGAATATGACATGTTCACTTTTGATTGGACAGTACTTTACTACGGCGCTGTCATTCGTTTCTGGAATTTGGTGAACAAGGCTTTACGAGTAAATAAAACACCCTGAATTGAGCACTCTGATTGGTCAATCAACAGTAGATAGTTTTTAATATAAAGTAATGCCTAAGTTCTGTTTTCATCTATTTTATTTCATCTATTTTTATTATATTATATCGCAGTATATAGATGTCTTCGTGGGAAATTATAATGCCCGATGCGGAAAGTAGAACGATATAAATTAGGGAGCCGTCATTATTTACGGCCTGGGGGTCATTGGGCTGTGAGGGGGATCACTCAAAAAATTGAAAATTTCAAGGGGGTTGCTCAAGATATACGTGATGAGGAAGAAGGGGGGTACTCAATTTTTTGTGCGAAATAAATTGAAACATCTCTCAGATTGCACCATTGCACCCACCAATTTTTCAAAATTTTCGAGCCAGAGGAGGGACATCCCCCTCTCGTGCTCTCCACCTTTAGGTGTTCTAACAGTTTTTCCAAGTTACAGACAAATTGAAAACGCCTCTCACATTGCACCAGACTGCACTATTGCACACATCAAATTTCAAAATTTTTTCACAGGATCTAGGACAAAACTGAACCGTTACCGAATTCATCCATTACAATCACAGAAACATATATTTTTAATTGACTTCAGTTCAATAACCATTTTGACATAAACCATACCAAGTTCAGGCTTGTAATTAGAAGCTGCAGCTGGAGAAATGACACAAGAAGGTAACATATTTTCCATTCCTGCATATTCTTTGTTCTTCAATCGGAATAAAAATATCAGAGTTCAATGTCATTTTCAAACAAGTTTACCGAGTGCAAAATAAATTGAAACACCTCTCAGATTGCACCACTGTACACATCAATTTCTAAAAATGTTTGATACTAGAGGGGGACCCCCTCTCGTGCTCTCCTTTAGGGTGCTCTAACAGTCTAACAGTCCCCTCTAGATCTGACGATTTTCTCTTTAGCCTCTCGCGTGTTCTCCCCGCTGTACTGTCAAATTCTGCCCAATCAGATATCCTCGTGGAAACTCTGTCATAATACCCATCCAAATTAAACAGTACAAAGCTTATATGATGGATACTGGTTATAGCGTCAGCATTTATATGTGTATTTTGTTGAATTTCATTTTGTTGGTTTCACCTTTTCAACCGCCATGAGAATCTCATAGCGACGATAATCTAGCAGGGTACACTGGGATTTGTACTATGTTAATAATATACTTTATTGCTTTTACAGGCCTCAGGCCCAAATTGCAAATCAAATACAATAATACAACTTTATAAACAGAGGAGAAGTACAGAAAATTGGTCAAACACATTCTTCCCTTAGTTTAAATGCTTTATAAACAAAAATTGACAAACTGATAATAACAGTGTCTCTGGAGCTTGACATTAGTGAATAAAATTTTGCTGAGTTGGATGTTCAAAAGACCACTTAGGTAAATATTTCTTTCTCAAATTATGATATAGCGGACATATTAAGGTGAAGTGATATTCATCTTCAATCTCCCCAGACTCGCATATTTTACAAATTCGTTCTTCAAGTTCTAATCCAAGTGACCGACCCTCTTCGACTGCTAGACGGTGGCTAGAGCTTCTTAGACATGCTAGAGCTCTTTTAAATCTAGTATCCATATTGACGGTCAAATAACCTTCAGTGATAAATAATATTTTGAAATTACGATATTGGCGTAGTGTTTTCTTTGGTACACACTTCTGAGAACCAATTTTGCTTAAAAACATCAGTTACTCTAGTCATAAACTGGCAAAGAAATGCATCAAAATCCCCGGGACCCTGCCACATCCAAACCTAACCAAACCCGTGCTCTTGCAATAGATTTCTAATATATGTCGCCCACGTCACTTTATTAGTGTCAAGAGACACGGCTAGTTGATAGGCGTGTTTTGCTACTCTGTTCTGTGACATTTTTAAAAGCTTATACCAATACAAAATAACTTTTTTATATGTATGTACAAAAATTGGAAGTCTGCCGCAATCACCAATTACACATGCATCAGCTGTAGAAGATTTTACCCCAAGGAAATATTTACAATATTTAAGTTGAACACGTTCAGCGACATGGTGTATGCTATACCCCCACACTTCTGATCCGTACGTCAAAATTGGCAGGATCATGGCATCAAATAATCGAAAATATTCCTTGTAAGGTAAACAACCTGTGGTTTTCATCATACGAAATACCACTCCCATGGCCTTTCTAGCTTGATCTGCAAGCATAGCAACGGCTTTGCCCCACACGTTCCTACTCGACATTAACAAACCCAAATATTTATAATAACTAACAGTTTGCATCCTTTCCCCTTTAAATAACCACTTCTCATTTCTTTTCAAAATTCCGCCCCTCCTAAAAACCACAATTTGGGATTTTTTCATATTTACTGAAAGCTTCCACTTTTCACAAAATGTTTCTAATATTCTAAGTAAACGTTGCAAACCAATTTGAGTGTCACTAAAAATCGTTACGTCATCGGATAAAGCAATAGAAATAAGTCATAAAGCTCCTGGGTTATTTGAATCCCACAATTACCTGAGCTTGTTAACATACTTTCCAACTCATTAATAAAAAGTGAAAACAAAAGGGACTCAGCATGCATCCCTGTCGGACGCCAACTGAACACTGAAAGAAATCTGTGATACCATGCTGAGCTTTGACACAGGATTTTAAATCTGCATACATAGCTTTTAAAATATTCAAGATTTTTCCTCCGATACCCTCCAAACATAGCCTATAAATTAAAAGGTTATGGTTAACAGAGTCAAATGCCTTACTAAAATCAATGAAGGCACAGTAGAAACGACCCTTCGGTTTACACAGGTATTTTTGTACCATCACGTGCAATATGAAAATGTTATCTATTGTGCTGAAACCTTTTCTGAATCCAGCTTGACATTCTGTAATAGAGCCAACCAGGTCAGCCCATGTAACTAATCGCTGGTTCAAAATGGAGGTAAAAATTTTCCCAACTGCACTGAGTAAAGTAATTCCCCTAAAGTTATTTGGATCATGACAACTGCCTTTTTTATATATCGGGACTATAGTCCCTTACTCCATTCCTTAGGGAAAATGCCAGCATCAAAAATCGCATTAAACATAAAACTTAACACAGGAAGAAGACTGACTGAAGCACTCCTGTAAAAATCATTAGAAATGCCATCGGGACCTGGTGATTTGCCAACCTTAAGTTTGTTCAAAGCAAAAATAATTTCATTGTCTGTAATTTTACCGTTAAGTATTTCCCCTGCATCCCCACTCTGAACATCCAGGGAAATATTAGCATTTTCTAAAAATTCTTCCACAGAAATATCAAAATTTGTCTTCTGTAAAGTTGGATTGTGCAATGATTCAAAGTGATTCACCCATTCTGTAGCAGTGATATTTGAGGCATGTGGTTTACTTCCTTGAAACGTTTAAGGAATTTCCAAATAATTATTACTCTCTCCCAGATTTCCATAGTTGTTGTAAATTGTCTTACTGTAATTGTTTTTATTGGCTCTGCAGATAGATCTGAAATTTAACTTTGAATCTTTGTAATTTATCAAGCTTTCCTTATCATTATATTTTCTAAATTTACGAAGTGTCTGATACATAAGCCTCTTTGCTGTCTCACATTCATGATTAAACCAATGAGGCTGTGTCTTCTCTTTGAGAATTTTATCTTTCATATTAATCTTTTTGTAATCTCCTGCAGCCCAATTGAACAAAATATAAATTTGTGCTACTAGGTCATCAACACACTCCCACTCTGTTTCTAAAATACTATTGACACGAGTTACCCCCTCTCTTGAACTTAAATTAGTATTAAAACTATTTGAGTTTTCTTCATCCCATTTGAAAAATGAGAAATCATGGAGAATTGAATTTGAAGGTTCGACCTTACGAGGGGCATTTCTATTTATAGAAATTTTAACGTTGCATGATAAGGGGAAATGGTCTGAATCAGTCCTTTCTTCAACTTTACACTCAGATATACTTTGAAAAAGCTCAGTTGAGGCGATTATGTAGTCAACGACACTGTTCCCCCTGTTAGCAATACATGTAAACTCCCCCTTTTATCCTCTCCCCATCGCCCATTTAAAAAGTGTATGGAGTGGTCCTGGCACATTTCCAGCAGCCGTTTACCAAAATAATTCATAACAAGGTCCTTGAATTGCGCTCCATGTCAAAATCGTCAATTTCATAATTATCCATTTCAAGTGGAATATAATTAACTGAATCATTATTATGTAATCATAAGCTTTAGCTGTCCTCGCATTGAAATCTCCCATCAACAGCCAATTACAATTTGGATATTTAACTTTCAGATTTGAAAACTGCTGATCTAATAGCTCAATACCATTTTTTTCTATGTCATAACACTTCGATCCCTCAGGGGGAATGTATACACAACCCAAAATTACACTTTTTGACAACTCGAACTTATTTCCATCAAGCATAAGGAAAACTGAATCAGACAAGTTTGATTCAAGTCTAGTAACCCACTTATCACACCAATTTTTAACAAAAACAGAAACTCCTCCCCCACATCTACCCTTTCGGGATTGTTTAACTCTACATGAGTGATATACATTATACCCTTCTAGTGTAACATGTGGTAGAATGTCCTTATGGAGCCAAGTTTCAATGATACAAATAATATCAAAATTAACAAATAATCACGGATTGACTTTACAGAAAATTTTGCATACAGACCATGAATATCCAAGATACGAAGCTTATGTTCTCAAGGCTAGTTACATTTTTGGGACCTTGGCCATCTCTCTATCTCGGAGAGCCTTGACACACAACACAATTTGTATTTTCATTGTATGTGTACACTCGTTTAACACCATCCTCATATGCAACTAACTTTTTGTAATTAACAAAGGCTCGAAAGCCTTTGCTTGTTAATTCTTTCCGCTTATTGAAAAGTTTCTTTCGAATAAAGTTCGTCTCAGCCGAAGAGTGTTTGTCTACAAAAATAGAAGTTCCACGTAATGATTTCCCTTCCGCCAGTATCCTGTCCTTGTCTTTATATCTACTACTAATAGCGACTATTGGCCTGTTGTTTCCAGTTCCCGACGTAATTCTGTGAACTCTTTCGAACTCAATGTTTTCTTTGATATTCATTTTCTCTGATAATAATGTTTTCACCTTCTGTTCAGTTACTTCCCACGTCTCGTGCTCGTCTTCTTCTACTCCCCGAAAAACTAGGTTATTTCGCTTAGAGCGATCTTCCATTTCTGACTTAGCTGTACGTAGATTTCTCATCTCTGTCTCAACTTTACCAATGATATCTCCCTCTAGACTATCTATCTTTTTAAGTCTCTCTTTATTACCTTCAGCGGTTTTCCTCACGTCTTCAATTGCATCTTCCATGTTACTTAACCATGCTTCCACTTTCGTCTCCATTTTCTTGTTTAATGATTTGGTGTCTTTCTTGAGCTCTTTGACGTTATTTTGTATGTCCTTGAGCATATCCATGACAGATTCTTCAGTACTTGCTGCTGCAGTCGCCGAACGCAATTCTCCCGTACGGGTCAAAGTTGCCTGTCTCGTCTCTGGACAGGGATTCTGTTCTACATCTCCTGATAAAAGCAGCAATTTTCGGACGCAAATTATCTTCACTGGTGTTGGCATAGTGGTCGGTAAACTTTGAGGGAATTCAGTAGAAAAAGTATACGTGTCCAAAAAAGTTTCTTTGTGGGATGTCGCCCATGGCGTGTTCAAGTTGGCCTCTGTTGCGCTCACGAGTTCAAACCGTTCTGCTTGACGTGGCAAAGACATTCCTATTCTACCAGATTCGATGAGCCAATCATGGAACAGATTGTTGCAGTGAAGAATACAATTGGTACCAGTATTATGTAAGAACCTACAATTATGCAACAAGCTATCCGGTATGCCAACTCGTTGGTTGTAGACCATTGTGAAAATGGCGTGTACGTCGGAACCGTTATTCCTCTCCAACTTTTTGGGATGGGTAAATGTCCCAATGGAGGCTCTCCATGCCAAAATTCATATACCCATACTTGGACACTTGCCTGTACTACGCGTTGCCGAAGAATTATAGCAAGAAGGTCTTCTTGTAGACTCAAAATGACAAATTTATCGGAGCTGTTGAATGTGCGTGTCTACTGTACTCTGCCTCACTTTGGTCTCTTGGATTTGTACTATTCTTGACCGCGGACATCCGGGAACTTGCGATTTTTCACGTCATTTTTGCGTCATACTGCCGTGAGAACAAAATATTGAAGTGTGGATTTTTCAACCTTTACACCAGTATTCAAAGTTTCAACATTATATCAATGATAAACACTAAGTTCTGTCCTTTGTCACATAATTTCTGCATTGTTCACTGTCCTGTAAACTTATAGTCAAATCCCAATTCACCTCACTCGCGTGCGTGAGGTGAAAGTGACGTCACTCCGCGGTCAAGAATTGCCGCACATGTATTTTGTAAATTTTACAATATTTGCATTTAACTTTTCTAAGGAGTGGGGGTCAATCAAAATTTCTGATGGCGGGGGGGGGGGGGCTGTTTGAAATTTCGGACTTTCTGATGAAATTCCTTCGATCACCTGTCCGATCCGGGCCCCCGGCCGTAAATAAACTTAATGACGACTCCTTAATAATAAGACAACTTATATCTGTAAATCACGCGTTCAATGTTAGGATAGACAGAGAATGTGGCCGTTGTTTGTAGCAATGTGAAAATAAGGCGTACTTTGAACTGTTTTTTTGAAATATAAATAAATTTCTTGCAACAAAGCTGACAAATGAAACAAATCTACTTCGAACTGTTTGATGAGGCAACCTTATCAAAATATGACCTGTCTGTTTCTCGAATGATGAATGACAGCATACGAAATTTTGACTCACAAAAGTAATTTGGTGAATTCACCAAATAAGCTTAACAATCATGAATGGGTTTGTCGCTTTGGGTCAATCTTGACGGGTGCAGCTAGCAGGCAGGGTACGCTTACCCATTCCGGACACCTGGTATCACCACTATTTCGTGGTTCAAGATGACCCCATTGCCTTTGTCATTTTCGATATGTTCCTTGGACCTGGTAGATTTCATAGTATACCTTGAATGATAATGATTATTGGACCTGATTTGATGCACAGTCGTTGGGGAGCTGTTCAGCGCTGGGACTATTCGCCCATAGACGAGTAGCAAGAAATACCCCTCGTCTATGGGGCGAATAGTCCCAGCGCTGAACAGCTCCCCAAACGACTGTGTTTGATGTCTATTGAATCGCGCCCTCGTTTGGCAAACTTTTGGGTCAAAGGTTACGGGGCCGTCGACGGAGACCGTGTTTACGTTTACGTTCACACCTGTCCACTGTAATTGCATTTTCAACTCTTTCCCCACTCATCGTTCCGTTTTTAGTCGAATTAATTTAAAGGTTGGTACGTTTTTAGCTGTTTACCATCATCTCTTTTTCTTGAAGAAGACAGTTGAACATTACATGTAACACCGTCCAGCTGAACATGCTCCAGTGCCCGATACGATAGTGTAGCACTGTAGTCGCTAACGCTGAGCAGAAGAAGCGCTGGCTGGCGAACGGCTTTAACGCTAAAATTATTGCAGCTAAGCTTGTTTATACGTATACCTCCATGCCATTACCATAATAGACCCTTACCATACAGTCTGCTGCCTCCATGCATGGAGGTATCAGAGAGTCTCCGCTAATACCTTCATGCTTGGTTGTATGCATTGCGTTGGGAAAGTTAGAGCTTCGATTTAAAACCGCTAAACCATGGGGTTACCAACCATGGCATGCGAACATGGACGTAAAAAGTCCGTGCATACAAGAAGTCTCCCATCTACCTTCATTGATTTAGCAACTCGATCAAAAATTCATCTGTGAAAACTATGGAATTGTCGTACCAATACGCATAACAAAGGATTCGTTTGAAACCCAAGTATTTTAAAGGGATGGCGTTGTAACCTTCAACTCTGTTCTGTCAAATCTGTGTTTACTGTGTTGAGCCATGGATGTTAAAAAGCCATTTTCACATACATGGTTGAACGCTGATGCTAGACCCAGGGTTCAACTATTGGTACACCAGTATTTGTTTACTGACCCCTATCTCAGTTCAGAGATACTGTCTAAGCAGGAAGGTATGCTTACAAACACCTCTAGTTCTAAAGTGGCGTATTTAGGCTCTCTGCTAGACCCCTGGTCACTATTTTTTTTTACATAAATCTCCTGTAGAACTACAGGAAGAACAGAGCAGCCAGGCCAGGACTGATGAATCACCGTAAATGTGTCTATGTCCTGCAGTCATGGAGGTTACAGGCTTAGTACTTCCGTGATCTATTAGCTTATCTGCAGTTACGTATAGGTGGCGGTAAAGGCTAGAGCGTCAGTTATAAACTTCAATAAAACTATTAAAATATAAAAGTAGTCAACATTCTCTGTGGGATAAAAAAAATAGCGCCAATGGCACTTGATCACAACTGGCACATTGTGAAACTACTCTATCTCTGGGTACACCTGTACATGAAATACTGAATGGGTAGGTGCTGCGGGTTTGGAGTTTGTCAGTAAATGCACACACAAAACAAAGTCCCGAAGTAGCGAATTCCGGCCATTTTCAAACCACACTGTTTGTCAGTGGGGTAAGCAATATTCGCAAAAATCACATTTCCAGGCTAATAGACTATGTTTTACGAAATCACACGTCCTTATCACAAAATAAAACGATCTTTGTCTTTAAATCAATGCGCCAGTAAACAGGTCCAGCAGCTAGTTATGTCATCAAGTCTGTAATGTTAAGGGTCATAACAAATGTGAGAAATCTAAAACATTAAATATGTTGTTTTTTATCAATTTTATTACCAAAAGCGCATGAAATCTCTGATACTTTGAATCAGCCATCCTGCATATTTCTAACATTCATCAAAACCTCATTTCTGTTCCACAACTCATTAAATAGTCCATAATGCAGGATTGGTGTACATTCCAAAACTACATATATGAAAGACCCCTAAAATCAATTAGTTAAAGGGGGGTTAGAAATTTCCCAAAACTATCTAACCGCTGCTCCGTTTGGCTCCATTTTTCGGAATCGGAACCTTGGAACCAGTCTGAATATCTGTACCAAATATCAATGCAGTCTGTTCAGCGGTTTTTGACTTTTTGTCGTTTACGGAAAATGGACACTGAGTCTGTCTGACACCGGTTGAAGCCGGTCCCTCAGGGACTGTGGTTGAAGCTAACCTATATCACAACTTCCTGATGTGATAATGACCTATGGTCATTATGTTAAAAAATACCGCCAATGGCGCTTGGACATAATGACCGCCTAGTATTATCGGCATTTATCAACAACCACACTCACTGTGAATTAGACAGACCACGAAGTCAATGAGCAACATACAGCTGAAAGACTATTTTTCACATTGCGATTTTAAGCTCATTTTTATGAGAAAAGAGACATGTATATGTATATGGAGAAATAGCAGAAGACATATTTATAAATTGTTTGTTAAGTGACGATCATATATGCATCTCTTGAAATTTTGTGGTTATAAGGTATAACACTAGTGTAAGAATAATGAGGTTAGAATAAGTTAGTAAAGCTAAGTTGACAGTAATTAAGATTACAAAATTAGACACTAAGGGGAGAACCATTTGATTTTTGGGGGAGGGTATGGAGGAAATGGGTATGGGAGCAAATTTTTTTTTCCTATCACAGTGACAGCAATTTCTTTTTTCTACAGTCAGAGCTGCATCAATTTTTTTTTTCAAATGGAGTAGCAATGCAAATTTTTTTTTTCTTTGTCATCAAGTTTGTGATGCGTTGTATATAAGGGAGCCGTCATTATTTACGGCCTGAAACTCAGAAATTTCGAGTGACACCCCCCCCCCCCCCCCCATCAACCATGATGAATTTGAGTAACTCCCCTCTCTAACTCTGAAATTTTGACTGATCCCCCCACTTAGAAAAGTTAAATACAAATACATGTATTTGTAAAATTTACAAAATACAGCAACAGTAAAGACCTTTGAAATCCTGATGTACTCTGCTAGACTATCATCAGTTATCTCATGATGGTTCAAAAAAGGTGAACCCATCAAAATGAAATTGCAAGTCACAATAAAATAAAGATATAAAAGCTCACGCAGTATCTAACCATATAGTATATTGTTTAATTTGGATGGGTATTATGACAGGGTTTTCACTAGGATATCTGACCGGGCAGAATTTGAAAGTACAGGGGAAGAACACGCGAGAGGTTTAGGGGGAAAGTGTCACAGGGGCTTAATTTGCATGGAAATTTTTAAAATATTGATGTGTGCAATGGTGCAGTCTAGTGCAATCTGAGAGGTGTTTTTCAATTTTTTTACTTAGTGAAACTGTTAGAACACCCCAAGGGGGAGAGAGCACGAGAGGGGGTTTCCCCTCTCGTAGTTGGAAATTTTAGGAAATTGATGCTGTTTAATGGTGCAATCTGAGAGGAGTTTCAGGTTATTTTGCACTCGGTAAAACTGTTTGAAAATGACATTGAACACTGCTATATTTTTTACATTTTATGCATGATCAGTGTTTGTGTCACAATATTCAACAACCAAACAATGACAATACAATTTGTGAAAAACAGTTCTGTTTGCCCAAGACTGAAGATAAATAAATATACAGAACGGAGAAATCTGTGACCTTCTTGTGTCATTTCTCCAGCTGCCAGCTTCTAATGAAAAGCATGAATATGGTATGTTTAACTGTCAAAATGGTCATTGAACTGAGGTAAATGAAAACATGTTTCTGTGATAATAAAGGATGAATTCACAACAGTTCAGTTTTGTCCTAGATCCTGTGAAAATTTGAGAAATTGATGTGCGCCAAGCTGCAGTGTAGTGCAATCCGATAGGTATTTTAAATTGTCTTTTACCAGTAAAACTGTTAGAAGACCCAAGGGGGGGGAAAGCATGAGAGGGGGTGCCCCCTCTTGCATTGAAAATTTTGAGAAATGGATGTGTGCAATGGTGCAATGTGAGATGTGTTTCAATTTATTTCGCCAAAAAAATTGAGTAACCCCGCCCCCCTTCTTCCTCTCCACATTTTGAGTAACGCCCCCCTGAAGTTTTCAATTTTTGAGTGACCCCTCCCTTGTATTTCATTATATTTGTTGTTCCTCAATTTTTCATTGTCAACTTGTACATCTTCCTAATATATTTATATTGAGAGAATAATATATTGATTTTAACACTAGTTTATCGACTCCTGTCTTGTGTTTTAACACAATTTACAGAAGTCAAAAAGTCCCCTTCTCGATAGTGCCTATGCCATTGAGATATTGCAACAGAAATCCTGAAATATGATTTCTTGGGTCAGAAAGGGAAGGAAAACATTGAGTGGACTGAGGTGTAAAGTAGACCTATGTACTGCATGCTTATATCATAAGTGCTGGGAAAAAAACATAAGAATTGCTTGTGGTAAAAACATTTGCGCCGCCTATGGCGGCGCGCCGGCAAAGAATACATGAGAATAGGGTTTCCAAATTTTGCTAATTTCTGGTGCATTGTGACAATTTTTTTTTTCACTTCTGTCTGTTATGACAATTTTTTTTTCTCAGGCCATGACAGGATCAATTTTTTTTTCTTCTATCTCACCTGGCGACAATTTTTTTTTCTCAAAATCCTCCATACCCCCCCCCCCCCCAGAAATCAAATGGTGTTCCCTAAGCTGGGGAAATCTGATTGAAATAAATGTTGAAAAGTAGCAAAGTCATGGTCATCTTTTGTCTAATACCTTGTGTAAGTTCATGAACTTTACATAAATCTTGCTGTAGATTTTTTGCTAATGGGCAATAACTGTGTTTCAGATCATTTGAGAGCAATCCATCCATGACAGCTTTAAATTGTAATATACTTCTATTTAAAGGAGAGAAACTTCTCAAATAATTTTTTTCCCTGTAATTTGCTGTGAGAACACATGGACAGATGCTCAGGACTCTATGCTGGTGCTACCTTGATAACTAACCTACAACTTGTAACGTCATTGTCTAACCTGTTCACCCCAATTTCCTGTAGACAGATCCACACTCTCCATTGATAAAAATGGGTTTGGGCCATACCATTGTAGTGAAAGACTGTAACATGTGAGGTTGTGGATACTTAATCTCTGGAATGTCAAAGTCTGTATATTGACTCAAGGATTTACTTAACAAATGCCTAGGGTCATCTCAAAAGTGAGATCTAAACTATGAAATATGTTTTTTTTAATGCTTTTGATGCCCAAAAGAGCATAGAAATCTCTTATACTTCGAATCAGTCATCCTGCATATTTCTAACATTCATCAAAACCTCATTTCTGTTCAACAACTCATAAAACAGTCCACAATGCAGGATTGGTGTACATTCCAAAACTACATATATGAAAGACCCCTAAAATCAATTAGTTAAAAAGGGGGGTTAGAATTTCCCAAAACTATCTAACCGCCGCTCCGTTTGGCTCCATTTTTCGGAATTGGAACCTTGGAACCAGTCTATGTATCGGTATCAAATATCAACGCAGTCTGTTCAGCAGTTTTTGACTTTTTGTCGTTTACGGAAATGGACGACATCAAACACCGGTTGAAACCACCTCTATATCACAACTTCCAGTTGTGATAAAAACTAGACATTTGGGCCAAAGGCATTGCAGAGTTATAGCCTGTTGAAACTTCTGAAAAACTGACCAAATAAGAGGAAGTTGGGGAGTCCTTAATGTATTAACTATGGTAGAGGTCCCCTAGCTTTTAAAAAAATGTTTGAAAAGGGAAAGTCATTTTTTGCTGTTTTTCAGGAAAGTTTGACAAGGCAGTGCTTGCATTCAGAATGCGTGACTGCTATTGTAAATGCATTTTTAGATTCTTTGAGTGTCAAAGAGGTGTCAAAAAAGAGATTAACCAAAAAGACTGCTCTGTGACTTCAAAAGAGGGGTGCAAATATGGCTTGTTTTCAACATTTTTGACAGAATAACAGTTTTCCTACATAATTTTATGCCAATTTAATCCAACCTTTGAAATGAGATATGGACATGGAATTTTTACAGCCTCTTTACAAGGTTACAGACAAGATGACTATGGCACACTTTTCCTGTATTTGAAGTACTTTTTGAAAAATCACATTTTGAAATTTGAAAGAATTTTTAATAATTTTTTGATATGTAAACCCATGTAAAATCATAAAAACAAATTTTATTTACAAATCCTGCCGTACACATCTTACAATTAATAGTGTCAATATATTTATAACTAATTTGGTAGTATTAAGTACTATCCAATTATTATTAAATTCAAATATGTAAAACAATGTGAAAACTTAAAATTTTAATATTTACTGGTGTCATATTTCAAAACCATGGCTGCAAATATACAATTTTTATATTCTTTGGAGAAAGTATTAAGTAAGGGAGTTATCCTGAAAATTTGAACTAAATATCTTGATTCTAACACTTGAAACTTGACATTAACTCTGAGAAAAGAATTCATGCAAAAATAGCCTTTACCGCTACCTTAAAGAGCTTGTTGGGTGATTCAGCCAATTGCAGCAAGGCAAGGTTTGACCCCACTTCACTGATTACCTGATTTGCATGTAATTTGCATGCACTACCTGACTGGTCAAAGAGTTTGACATAGTGCACCAAATTAGCAATGTACTGTATACTGGTATTTACGATTTGAAGTTTCACTCGACAAAATATCTTGTTGTATTCCCTCAGTGAAATGTGACATACCATCAAAATCGTGTTAATTTCTGTAAACATACCATGTGAATAATTCAAAAGGTGAAATGATCATAGAATGATCATAGGTGCAATGATGATAGAACCCACGAACTGGGAGAAGTGTATCATAGATGGCAAAATTAATGGCTGAAAACAATATGATGCCCCATAGGGACATCTCGTTTGCAATAGAGTTGATAATGAATGTAAGCTGTGTTACTGGTAATACACATACAGTGACAGAGAAAAGAAATTGTCCACTGCTGATAAAAGTGTGACCCAATTTTGTGTTTGTGCTAATGCTAAATGCTGCATCATGGGGGGGGTTTTTTTTAGCTCATATTTGGTTTGAGTCTGAGTCTGTATATTTGTGGGTATGTGCGGATGTATGTCCGTCACACACAAAGGCTCCCATACCGCCAAAGCTACCATCTCAGTATTTTGTGTACAGGTAGATGCAGGGGTTGAGATGTGAATTTGTTCAAATGAACTTGTCAGTGTCAAAAATGTGCATATGAGGTAAGAAAAAGCGAAATCCTGCAAATGTGCAGGAGTGATGGCCAGTGTCTGAAACAGGCTTGAGTCATTTCCTGTCATTGTTTATGAACTGTTACATATTAACAGACCAGATCAAACCATAGACAGTAGAGGGGGGGGGGGGGAAGACTTCTATGGTCCAACTAATAAGAGGGACTAACGTTTTCTGCTATGCATGTTGCTAAAGTTGAACTCCAGTACCTAAAGTTTCAGACCTTATTTACTTTTGCCATTCTTTTTTTGCTGGTTTAAATATTTCTTGTTGTTTTTCTGGTTGTACTGTGCAGAAGTCATTGTCATAACATCAGCGTAGAATTTTCCTGCACTGAACAGATAGAAACAATATGTATTGTTGATCTTTGGTACCCATACTGGTATATACCAATTCTGATCAAATTTGAGCGACACCTAATAATTGCGGTATTTTTATAATAATTGTGACTTTCACAAAGATCAAACATATTTTCCTGTAGGTGTTATTTTTGAATGTCAATGCAAAACTCTGGATAAATATTTACTGTTCCATATCAATGACAGAACTCTGATGTCAGTGTAGGAATCAAGCCTGCTGTGTGTACGTGTATCGTACCACTGCCAGTACTAGTATTACTGATTGTTCAGCCCAGTTTGCTTGTTGGTCTTTGTGATTGAAGTATAGACTCCGGAAAAAGATGTCTACGCCACAATGATCACTTATATATTGAAGGAGTAAATCACTCACATGATCAGCATTATCAGATAGTTTTACCATTCTTACTGTCTTTACTTCAGCTCTAGAATTGGCTGTCATTACATCATGCCATCATGTGAGGCAGTGCTCAATTGATTATCAATAATAATTTCACAACTGCAAATATATAAAGGCAGTTGAGATATCAATTTATATGTCACATCACAGATTAAGGTCTTGTAGAAGTTTTCTGATTATGCAGTTGCATATTTTATGAATTTTCCTACGAAGATATCTACACATGTATCTGGATTGACCGGACCAGTTGACTGGACCAAAGTCAATGAAACGTTACTTGCTATGTACATTTCAGAGACTGTGATTCATAAAGGTCATTTCGCAATTCTACTTGAGCTAGCTACTGATTTACAGTTTAATAGCTGTATAAAATTTTGATGATATTTTTGTTCTGCATCATCAATTGCAAGTTCTTGTCTAACTCCTCAAAGCATGTGAAAACACCGGCTATTTAGCTTGTCAATACAGCGTCTACCGTATACGAGTAGATTGCATTGTCTAGTCTAGACCAGCATTATCTTGTCAACAACAACGCAACAATGAATTTACATATGTACAGGCCAGTTAACAAGCTGAGTAATGTGTTTCTCACATTCCTTGCCGCTGGGAGTGCGGGATCGACAGAGTGGGAAAAATCGATCCCACACTCTCAGAAACCGTCCCACACTCTGCAGTAAATATTACACGAGCTCTGATTGGATGATATACACTCAGTCTGTTTGTTCCACGCGCAAAATGTTATCCAATGGCACGACGAGAACACACGGACCAGAACTACAAAGTAAGCAGGTCAAAGTACAGTGGCAGACGACAGACTTGTCACGATTTTGGATAATGTTGTACGTGTTCAATGTGAATTTAAAGCATTTTGTGGTCATGTGAGAAAAAGAATCTCACACACCAAGGACCTGGGATCAGATTTCTACACGAGTTGGGGATATTTTGTCTCACACTCGCCTGCGGCTCGTGTGAGACAAAATATCCCCAACTCGTGTGAGAAATCTGATCCCAGGTCCTTGGGGTGTGAGATTCTATTAATCTCAACATACTTTGGGGAGCTGTGTATCAAGTAGGAGGACAGCATTATTTGCATATGTTTGTTGCTGTCGAGACATATTGTTCATGGTTAACTTGTATTTATCACCATAAGCTCCAATTAACTGTAAAATTTACAAATTGCAAAGAAATGTTAAAATATAGAATATATTCCATTTACACATCACAAATACCAGAAGTATTTATACATTTGGTCTTGCACAAAAAATGTTTGCAATGTTTTGCTTCTTTGTTTGTGTGTTTGTTTGTTGTTACAGCAGAATCCTTAATGTGATTTTTACACACACAAAAGAAATATGGGTTTTGCGCTTTTCTCCTAAACTAAGGAAATAAGTTCTTTTGGCGTCAGCTCTCTCATGATCAACTGCCCTTTAGAGAACAGTATATGTAATTGCTCTGCTCTTGCAATTCATTGATTGACTCTTTTGTATGAATGTTTTGTTTTCTCTCCGTTAACATTAACAGTCAAAATGGCAACGCTAAGGGTTATATGCCGAAGATCTATTGGAGTCGGTCACCAACTATCAGTGACATTTGGATCAAGTCCATACCTTGGCCAGCTAGCCTTGATTAAGTCAAATATTGCCAAACTCACATCCCGATTCATTAGCATTTCAGCCAACAGACACGGTGAGACATGTTTTTGAATTTTGTTTTTATGTGCAGGGATTTTGTTATACATTCATACCAGTAGATTTGAATACAAAGTTTTGTTGTCAAAGCAGTGCATAGACTAGCTGTAAGTCTTTGTAAGGCCAGAGTAATTAAACTCTTTGTTTCATGTGTACTCAAAATTGGAAATGGTGAGTTGGTATAAGTAGGTTAAAGCACAAACAGAAAAATTTACACAAATGACTTGTTTATTTACTTGATTGTTTTCATGTTATGTGAGTCTCCATTCAAGAATTAACTTTGTAAGCAAAGATTTGTAGTCACAAAACCTATGCAGTAAAGTGCTCTTGAAATACAAGTGTATGGGTTATCAAGGTTACAAAAACCTACGTGAACGGGGATGCAAAACAAAGAATTCAGTTACTTTGGCCTGATTTTGATCATGCTTTATCACAAAGAACAAAAAGAATTGTTGATATAATTTCCTGAAATTACCTTCTGTACAACGCCTTGATATTTCAAATAATTTTACTGTTAAAATAAATATGAAATCATGATATGCTTTGTAAAATTTCTTGTGACATAAATGAACAAAGTATTCCAGTAGGATCATGAAAATGAAATGATATGACAGCCGAGCAGAGTTTGGTCGATTGCTGTCAGGTCAATTTGGTGATAAAACCACTGCAAATAAATTCATCGCATTTGTTATGCACTTTTTCACTCTCAGGAATTATTAAAAGCAAGATTGCGGACGTACAAATACCAACTGATGTCTCATTTCCACAATATGTGATGTCAGACTTTGATAAGTATGGGGATCGAGTGGCTCTGGTGAGTACAGAAAAAAACCGTCCAATAGGGAATATTTTTATTCTTCATGAATAACCTTCATTACTATAGCAAAAAGCAATTCAACAAAATAAAAAATATGAAAGATATCAAAGTGATTACACAGGTACATTCAAATAAAATTAACCCTTTTCAAATCTCACAATTCACACACACAGTTGTGATTTCCACATAAAATCAGTACCAGCTTTAATATCTAGAATGGTATTAAAAAATCACCCTGTTTACTGATGTTTCATCATGTAGCTGGTCAAATCTTGATCAAGAAATCAACTTTATCCAGTATGGTGTCAAAGAAACCATATTTCACTGGGTAAAACCCAGAACAAAATTGGACACTGGCAGATATACCGTACCACATAGCCTTGTCTAGTCATGTGACTTGTGACTTATGTCAATTGTCCAGCTTTAGTATGATGAAGAGCAACCGGATGGACCTGAAAGCTACACCGTTATTTTTGTGCCATTTGAGTGCAACAGTTTAATTTTTTCCTCCAATTGTCCTCCATAGCAACAAACAAACCTGTTAAAACAGAATGAAGGAAGAGAAAGGAAAGACAATTGATTCTAAGTATCAGCTGGGTGAAACTTGCATTCAGTGTTCAAAAATCTTATCGTAAATCGCAATACCCAACAACTAATTGATGCCATTTCTGGTAACTTTGGTTTGCACTGATTGCTTTGTACTTTAGGAGTGGATTTCAAAAATGAGGTAGATAATTGAAGTAGTAGTTTGATTTGAAACACATCTTTTTAAGGGATAAGTTTCTGAAGTCTGTGTATTGCTTTATTTGTGATCTTTGGAATGAATATGAAAATGCTTGCGATTTCTTCATCCCTGAAACAATCATTCTAAAAGTCTTTTTTTCCAAAGTATTGCCAGACGAGAAAAGCTGAGTAACACTTTATCTTAATATAACAAAGGGAAACAGTAATTACTGGCAATTCTTATACCATAATGCTAGTGCCTCTTTAAATCTTAATGGACTGTATGTCCCTATTTATTTTGACATGTACAGATTTTTCAGGAACCTTTCTGAACAATGATCACAGCAATATCATGGTTCAAAACAAATTTTGAGACTTTTTGTTCACCTTGTATGGTACATGTCAATTTGTAGGTTGAAGGGCTATCCAATCAGAGTTATACATACAGGCAGCTTAAAGACCTGGTTCGTCGTTGCGGTAGTGGACTGGTCAGAGCAGGGTTTCAACCAGGAGATGTGTGTGCACTTTACAAACCCAATTCCCCGGAATACTTCATTTCATTCTATTCAGTGGCCTCCATCGGCGGGACTGTGACCACTGTCAATCCATTGTATACAGCAGGTTAGTGACACTCTGTGAATAGCCACTTACAAAAAGTGTTCTTGAGACTTGTATAGAATTCTATGGAACCATGTTTTTCTATAGAATTCTACAGTAAATGGGGTAAACACTCTTTAAACTTCAATAGAACTTCTATAGATATTGATAGCGTATCTATCAGCTATAGACTCTATAGAATTCTGTTGAGTCGTCTTCATATCATTGCAATTCACGGTACAGTACCCACAATTCTCTTTGATTTGTGCCAATGAAGGTCATTTTTTGTAACTTGAGTTTTGCATATAAGTAATAATGTTAAACATTTAAATAATTGTGTAATAATATCTAGTAAAAGTGCATTTAGGTATTTCAGTGAAAATTTCTAAATAATCATTAAAGAACCATAAATGTCACACTTTGTAGGTATTACAAATGCCATACTTTTTGGAAGCAAGTTTATGACAAACTTGAGGTTCATTCTCTGAGAAAAATTGCCATGTAAATTTCTTTTGACATTTTCATTTGAAAAAATCAGTATCCTTTCATTTCATAAAACAGGTTCAAATAGTCTCCCTATTCTCCATCACATTTTTCTTTATGGCTGAAGACACATTGAATGAAAAATTTTACAAAAAACGGCAAGCAAGGTTGTGCAATGCAGACTACAGCAGTGCATCCTGGGAGCAACTGATCCATGATGTAATTATTATGAGACAAAAGTCACAGATTATATAAATTCAAGGTTACACAGAAGTGACCTTCAAAGTCCCTCTTTTGTAATCAGTGTTAACCACGACTTTTATGTCATGGATCGATCAACGTCAGTTTATGGACAAATGTGATACAACTGACCTAAGATATACAAGTCATAGTTCACACTCATTAATAAGGCAGGACCTTGAAAGCTACTTCTACTTAACCTTGAAAATGTTGAAGCTACATTTTCTGTGACTTTTTCTCAAAATATAGTAGTCGTTTCCAGGATGCATCGCTCTTGTCTCTGTTGTGCTATCTTGCTGGGAGACTTTTGAAAGATATCCCCAGACGGGCCCAACAGAGCAGTCTTGGTAACCAAGACTAGCAATGATGCATTGCTGGACAGTTAGCAGAATGTGTGTGAATGTGTGGTGTTGTTTTTACTAAGTATGACTGTCTTCCAGAGTTGATATCTTTGTTATTGACAGATATTACATCCTAGATGATAATCACACCTGACGGTGTTGGCAACTCCTCAATTTAGACATTATGTCTGTATGTATAGTTCCCATATTGCCAACGATTCAATGCAAACTACAGTTACTGTAAAACATCTTCAGATTTGCCACTTAAGTCTAAAAGGCTAAAATTGGTATCTTGAAAGATGTCGTAAGAGTATTGAACTGAATGTGCAATTACCAGTTTTTCATCTGCGCTGTGAGATTGTGCATCCATTGGCAATGTGGCAAGCTGACCAGCTGACAGACACTGAAAGTGTGGATTATGCAATTAGGTGTTACTTGCTAAAGAAACACTTAGTGAGTAACTCTTGCTGGTACCCATCAGCTGACAGCCAGGAAAATACTTAGTTTGCCACAGATTTTAAACAATGCCACATTTCAAGGAAATTAGTCTGTTTTTCATGTCAATTTTCTCATGATAGACATTTTGTGACGGTGCCATTTACCCCAAGCTACATGTACTATAATGTAGGCAATCATTGTTTGTGGAAGTGAAGAGGGGTGCTGAATAATCAGACTCAAGACTGCTGTGGGCAGCTTTTGCATGAAAATTAGAAAATGATTACTGATATCCAGCAATTTTATGTTAGCTATTACAAAATCTTCATCTTTCATGGTAAGGTAATCACTTAGTAGTCCTGTAAATTTATCTGTTTATTGTAGTGTCTCTTTGCTATGCTCCTTTTCAAGTGAGAGGTACCAGTTCTTAATAAGTAGCTAGAAGAGGACCATGAAGTATTTGCAGTGCTTTAAAATGTGCAGTGAAATCTTTGTGCATGTCTTTGAACACAATCACAGTTTGTCATATCCATGTGTGTTCTTTCCATTCATTGCTGTGGCATCAACTGTTGTGGGCGTATTGTTTGGACTCTTGGCCAAAATGACATGAATTATGGATGGCATGCATCAAGATAGGTGAACACAGACCCATTTGAGAGGGTTTTTAACAGATTTATACTGCTCAAAATCTCATTGAATATATGACGATAATTAATTTAAGTGCATAAATGTTATGTTTTTCTTAGCTATACCCAAGTTCTTTCAACTTTTTCTCAATGAAAGAGGTAATCGATGTAAGATTGGTTCCAAGCTTCTTTTCAGCTCACCTGTTGACTGACAGGTAGTGTAGACCTTCAATACATACCAAGCCATGCTGCAATCCCTGCACACAGTATGTGTACACTGGTACATATAGGTAGTAGTTAGCTATTCAATCACTACCGTTACCTTTATCTGTTCAAAGGACTTTGCTGCATCTGATTGGTCCCATAGCACGTTTTCGCCACATATTGCCTTGTCCATTGCCCAGTCTCTTCTGTGTAATTTATTCTACTATTTCTCACACACTTCACAGTGAAGGGGCAGCAAGGTATAATAGTTGTTCTTACCTTCAGCACTTGGTTGTGGATTTAAGCATTGAATTTCATCTACATGTATGTAGGGCACTACTTAACTTACCTGTGACACTGACTTCATCAGTAGTTCAGACAAAAGATTACTGATTGGTATCATATTTGTCCATAAATTTGATATAAGTTCTGATCAAACAGAAGCTTAGTGTCATTACACTACTTTTTAATAATTTCTCAATTCACAATATACAGATGAGCTGGCTAATCAACTAAACCATTCCAACGCTCATTGGCTGGTCACCATTCCTGCTTTTGCTGATAAATGCATAGAGGCTGCGGAAAAAGTTTCCCACATCAAGGTGAGTTTTCCATCAGTCAGAGTTATTCACATGTGTATCTCTTCTTCCTTAAAGCCCCAGTATTTGTAACTTTTAACAATTTTTTTCATATTTTTGATTAAAATGACATCCTCAGTATGTGAAAGTAGACCATAATTAATACTGAATCGCATGGTTTGCATACCCAGCCCGCCTCACGATTAACAGTACAAGAAGTGAAAAATGACTTCTTGTCCGGACCAGAAGTCAGCTTTGTTGACACACGAAATGAAACGTAATCACACCTCAGCGCATGCTCAACCACATCTACGCAAGTTTTACTGTGGCGTCCGTAGAAACTATACGCTCTTCGAAAAAGTCTGGTCCATCGAAACTTGAGACTCTGCTAAAAATGTGCAAAAGTTAGGTGAAATCCCGGAAAGATATAAATTTGTAAGTGTTTACAGATTGTTCCGACTATAATGAGCCATGCAAACAAACGTCTTGAACAGCTAAACTAACGACGAAGGCAGTCAATTGTAAGCTTCATGCAAGGCATGGCATGTTGTGAACGACGGTACAGAGATCAAGTTTGCTGAATGAATTGAGAGAGAAAAACATATATGAATAAAAATTCAACACTTCACCATTGTAATCATTGAACTAGTCGTTTCTTCCCTTATGGAGTATAATGAAAATAAATGACGGGACTAATTTTGCTCCATCTACTCAAACGAAGTTTTGTGTACGGCCAGGCTACGCTGCAGGCAACACAGCCTATCAACTTTGCATATCGTTGCCGTAATTGAAAACGCTCAGAAAGGAAAAATTATATCTTGAATGCAGTACAAAAGTCTTACTTATTAAATTTAAAAGTATTTCCAAATAATATCGATCGTAACGGGTATCTAATCCTCACAAGGACTACAGTAGTACAATTATCGGCTAGCTGCGATGCGATGGAGCTCCAGGCATGGTAGAAGTTCGAACACAAGAGAGATCTGGGCCTCACTGCAAAGTTGTCCCCTGCGCACCCGGCCCGACAGCAAACTAACCTCTTGGTTTGATTCTGTTGTTTACATATTTTTGTATAAAATTCATGATACATATATCTGACTTCCCAACTGTACAATTTGCTTAGGACTGTGATTTTTGCTGTACTCTACAGGTGATCGGAGGAAGCGAAGGCAGGCCCCAAATTTGCATGGACAATGTCCGGGACAATTATAGACGCAGCTCGATGAGAAAGTCATTCACATAAACCTATTAAAATGAAGCGATCAATACAAAACTTGTAAACATCACTGTTCTGAAACTTTATGATCAATGGTTCTGACCTACGGATTTTACACTGCGGCGTTGTTTTTTGTGTGTGTTTGGCTGGCTACTAGTCCTGTAAGGCTGTACTTCATGGAGGTAGTAGACTGTACAAGTGCAGCGGGGTCGGGCCGAGTCGATTGGTGTGGGGCCTGCAGCAAGGAAAGTTGACAGCAGCCATTGCAGAATGCCCGCGTGTTATCCTTTCACGTTTGGGAGGAAATTTACCGCTATATTCAGAATGTCTTTTTACCAGTATAAAAGCTCAAAAACTGATGCATCAAGCGCCAAGAGTCTGTAAATTTCTTAGCAGTAGGTCCATTGTTTTTTTCTAAATTTTCTCTGAGATACAGCCGTGCGTATACTGGGGGTAAGCCTAATTCACGTGCCATGTGCCACGTGCCAGAAGTAGATGCATTTTCACTCAAATTTAATTCATTGATTCATTTTCATGAATAAATCAACATTCGGGCTTCAACGTCGCCTTCTAAATGCATGAACTGGGGACCAGCGAATGACCAGCGAATTCTGTCCATATGCAGAAAGGGACTCAAGAGAAATTATAGGGAGGGAGGGACATTTGTTGTTCCGCATTACTTCAATTTACTTTCTGGTAATGAAAACAATGACTGACACCCTTTCCCAAATATCACTGTGATTCACCATCAGTTTGTCTCAAAGATCGCGAAGGTTTTGCAACAAAATGCACAATTGTGTCGGTCTTTACATGCCAATAAGTTTGAATACAATGAGAACATGGCCGGTCGCAAACTTCTTCGCTCTGCGACAACTCGGCTCCAAGACGAAGTCGGCCTCTCTGTGTGTAGAAGTGTCGAAATTGGTCAAACTCTAAAGACTTTATTCCATCTAATTAATTTCTATCCCCGACTTTTGTGAGTTTTGCGTAACAAAGGTAGTGTTGAGATGGATATAGGGTTGTTCACAGTTTACATGACTGTTCTCAAATTAATATACAAAAATAAATATTTGTCCGCATTTTTAGATTACGCTTTTGAAAATTACGCATGTAAAACTGACAAAAACACATCTTAGTACACGACTACTAGTGTAACAATGAATACTAAAAGGAATATTCACAACTCAAAGTACAAGCTGCAAAACCGGCTATGTATGCAACATTGATAAAATTTGTCCGCATTTCAAGCTGCGTGTCCGATGTCGTGCGCGTACAGCTATATTTAGTAACAAACCTGTAACTGTAAACAGCGCTATTGTGGTGTTGCCTGAATATACTCTGGGCATTTATAAACTAACGCAATTCCTACATTCCGTTGTGTGCTTGTGTCAGATTCCGTCAAATACTCTTTTTAATTAGGCCCTCCCTCCGTATAATTTCTCACGAGTCCCTGGCACGCGGCACGTGGCATGTGAATTAGGCTTACCCGTATACTGGCCCCTATCGTTCTGACTCGGGCGTTCACAGCTGTTTAGGGAGACGTCATTATTTACCACGCGGGGTCGGAGGAATTACATTAGAAACTCCGAAATTTTGAGTTACACCCCAGCCAACCATGATGACTTTGAGTAACCCCCTCTCTAACAGAAATTTTGGCTTACCTGAGCCCATGTAAAAATATGTAGATATAAAAGCTCACCTAATAACCAGTCTCCGACCATATAGTATTGTTAAATTTGGATGGGTTGCATGTCATTATGGTATGGTTAAATGTCCAAATGGTTGTTGAACTCAAGTCAACTAAAATATACATTTCTATGATAATATAAAGGATGAATTCACAACAGTTCAGTTTTGTCCTAGATCCTGTGCACTTATAGTGATATCTGTCGAGAACTTTTCTCCATGACCCAGCCTCTCCTTTCACCTCTGGTAACTACTGCAGAAAACTACTGTGTGACATCATCATCACCACTGTCGATCCTCATCTTCACTGGTGCCGTTGAGTACATGAACAACGATAGCATTCTCATCGTCACTATCTTCTCTTTCATAATAAGTATTGCTAGTAGTAGCAGCTACTTGTAGTTTTTTGCCTTGCTTCATCTAGTTGATATTTATTTGTTCAGTGAAAGTATCTATTTTCTTTTTATTTAATATGTATCAGAGTAAAATATATATTGTCAACTAATCATTATGTCATTGAGGACAGAGTAAGACAAAGAAAAACCATTTTGAGCACCCCCTTATAGCTTTCAAGTTTTGGATGACCCCCAGGTCGTAAATACTGACGGTTCCCTTACTTGCTGCCAAAGGCCATCACGTTCACTGCATTCGACAGCCTACCATACATTGCCAAACTATGTTGCTTCGATTTCGAAATCACCTTGCCACTAAAGCAACAATCAGCTGAAATTTATTACTTCAAGTTACTCAATTTTGATAGCTATTTGCCTACAGAAGTGAGCCAAGTAGTGTCGTCTTGATTTTACTTCGGCATCCGGAGTTCTGAGTGACCAACTGCACGGTGCGCATCGGTGCACTGCAGACTGCAGTTTGAATAATCCGTATATAACGCACACTGTACCAGAATAGAATGTCAGCCTCCTCTGCCAAAGTTCTGTATCCTCTAAAACACAGTACTGAGCAGTACGTATTTGAACAGAGAAGAACAAAATAAAACCATTCGCAGGTCATTCAGCCGGCGACCATGGGCGATTACCCAGGCAGTGTAGCGTGGCATGGCAAGGCCCCAGGAATGTTGCAGGCTCGATGATGTCATCAGTATCGGCGTTCTCGGTCACGTGCACAGCCTACAAGTTGTCAACAAACCCGCGCGGCAATCAAACTCGATCGGGCAATATGTAGCGTTTGTATGTCACTACAGGAGCACAAATTTGGCTTATTTCTTTACTGAACAACATTTCACGATGGATGTAAGAGAATAACATGTAATTTCGAACATAAAAAAGGTTAAAAGTTACAAATACTGGGGCTTTAAATAAGTGATTATGAACACAAATTGATCCAAAGGTTAACTTTCTAAATTACTCAGACACGCTCTGCAATGATGAAGTGAGGATTACAAATCAACCACTGACTGTATGCTGATGACCTGACACTGATTTGTCCATCAGTCAAGTCACTTGCAGAATTCATTACAGTATGTGAACTATATGTAAATGATCATCGTATTTTATACTGGCAAAACTTCACGTGTGTTTCCTACCCAAGTCTTGGAAATTTGAAAAATCTGTAAAGGTGTATCTATTCATTGAACAGCTTAAATTTGTGACAACAAAAAGATATTTTACATTTACTGTGTCATTATCTAGAGAGGATGATGCGGACATCCAGCGACATCTAGCTGTAAAATGTATATGCCAAGGCAAATTTTAGTATTTGTTATTTTAGCCATTGTTCCCATATAGTAAGACATGTTCGCTTTAGATCTTTCATCTACATGTATAGTGTTTACTGTTTAAACATTTGGTGTTAGTAGATTGGAAAGCAAATGAATGACTTGAGGTTGGCCCAAAACAACGCAAGGTCTTTCAACTTTAATGTGCCAGTAAATATTAGTAAGACTTGGGCACAATGAAATATTTAAATCACTTCGTTCTCCGGAGAGACATTTTGGATACTTGTTATTAAGCCATATTTTTGTGAAAATTTTTTACTATTCAATGCTTGGTGACAGATTGAGGCCCATACAGGTGTATTTGCAACAGCCACATTCAAGTTGCAACTTGAAGATTGTTTAGTTTTTAAAATCTAAGTTGCACAACAGTCACTAACGTTTGAAAAACATTCTGTGGTCACAATCGATAGTCATTGCATTTGATTTCAAACTATCATATGGAAGAAAATGCATCCAGCGAGCCCGAGCACACAATGATCAGCCTGACGACATACATTTGTATGATGGCGGTGGTGTCCGATCAACACTACTTTGAGTGAGCACAGTTTTACACAGAAACCACGCTCATAATGAATGCTGATAATTCAAACTTTCTAATCAAAAATAAAAAATCTCAAAACATAATAATAAAAACAAATTGTACTTGTAGAACTTCCAACCTACCAACCAGCCTAAAATGATGTGACCTGACTTGAAAATGAAAGTATGTGCACAAAAGTATTGGTCTGATGTATGATGGTTGATCTTCAGACAGTTGATCAGAATAACGTGGCCAAGTCTGGGGTGTCTGTAATGTAACGGTGTGATTGATGGATGTACATGCGTTATAGCCGGGGTTATCTCATACAGGTATATTGATGGCACAAATGCAGCAGTCTGATTTGTGGAGACATGAAAAGAACGTGGTATATTTGTGATATCTATATTCATATATAAGATTGAGGTTGCAGCATACACCATGATATACCACGGTTGGCACACACACAACCTTTCAGCAGGAGCAAAAATCCCTCTTTGACATTCCATGCCAGAATTTCAATATACTGTTATGATATACATGTAATAGCAATTAATCACACCCAGCGATGGTATATATACCACTCAGCTTTGACCAGTTTATTTCATATATGCATGCGCTATTGCTCGTGCATATATGTCGTGAACTGGTCAAAATCTCGAGGTATATCATCGCTAGGTGTGCTTTAGCCTGTCATTTGAAAGTCACCAGGCAGTAAAAAATCTTGACTGTTGAAATAACAACCTGATAACTGCTATAATCCAAGAGTTGCAAACACCCTAAACATCATCAAGCTTTTACTAATTTGAGGTTGTCTTTCACATCATACAGGGTATCTATGTGGTTGGCGACGAAAACATTTCTGGATGCACTCCTTTCTCAACACTAATGAAAGATGATGGGTCTGCATTTCCAACTAATGTGACAGTGAACCCTATGGAAGATGTGGTTGCCCTACCTTATTCCAGTGGTACCACTGGGCTTCCTAAAGGAGTTATGCTCACCCATTACAATCTTATAGCCAACGTTCAGCAGCTAATGTAAGTGTCAATGTGCTTTTCCTTCTTTTTAAATTTACAAAAACATTCTACCATTAAGTAGCTTTATTTTGAATATGTACAGTAAATACTTAATGTCTTGAGATTTGTTTGTTGTTAGCATTATTTGAATTGGTCAACTACATCGCAACTATTGCGTGGTGACCCCCTTGATTTCAAAAGGCAATGGTTTCAAGTTTCCTCACGGAAAGTTTGTGCAAAAGTTTAAATCTTTCAAGTTTTTGGCACGTTAAGGTAGTATGCGCTTTGAAAGTGAAGGACTTAAACTTTTGGTCAAACTTTCCATGAGGAATCTTTCAACCATTCACTTTTGATATCAAGAATACAAATCGGGGGTCACTGTGCAAATTTGGAAATAGGCAAACAAATATCTCATGATTTACCCATATTTAAAATTAAAAATGGTCGCTTTCCCTATGTTAATTTTATGGAGAAAAAAAAAATTTTTCTCATTTCGAAAAAACTAAGCTAGTGAAAAGTTTACTTACACCAAGAGCTTTAAAATAATCCCCCACAAGTGGTGTATCAGAAAAAATTGTAAAAGTTTGACAGTCCAAATTTTTGTTACTGAGGCACATTCTATCTTGAGAAGCAGGATGATAGTTCTTGGCTGTTATAATGATCAAGAAACAGTTAAATTTTGTCAAGGGTTAATGATATAGTCATTTGTATGGTGATCCAACTGCATTTAACCCTTTCACCAACCTGGTTAGAACTAAACACATTGTTATCTACGGGTATGGTGAAGTGGGACCTCTAGAGAGGGAAATGGGGTGAAAGGTCAAACAACAAGGGAGGAGAGTTTACATCTAGCATGTATGAATTTCAACAGAGCTCCTGGATTACTGGACTTGGGAGAGCGTGATGTTCTTTTAGGAGTTTTGCCATTCTTCCACATCTATGGATTGGTTGTAGTTCTTGCTCTTGGACTTAGGCAGGGTACCAAACTAGTCACCTTACCCCAATTTGAACCAGAGGCTTTCCTTCGGACCATGCAAGACCATAAAGTAAGAACAGAAGTCTGTGAAAATCACTCATTTTTCTTTTGTTCAACCCCAACACTGCCAGTTTGCCGCATATCTGAAAAGATCAAAGATGCTGATTGATGTTGAAGTCATAGACCCTCCAAAAAACGGAGGGTTTATGGTGAAGTCATTCTTTGATTGTCCAATCCTTTGATTTTGCTTAAATTCACAGATAAATCATTTGTGTTAAGCTTAAATCCACCAATTTATGTTTTTTTGCAAAGCTTAAATCCACTGATTTATGCATTTGTGCTAAGCTTAAATCCACCAATTTATACATTTGTGCTAAGCTTAAATCCACCGATTTATGCATTTGTGCTGAGCTTAAATCTACCGATTTATGCATTTGTGCTAAGCTTAAATCCACCGATTTATGCATTTGTTTGCACAGATTGTACCTAGTCCTTGCCAAAGTGTCGCACGTAATGGAATAACTTCATTCTGGTTTCCCCATTTCTAAAATCATCATACTTCAAACATTACATCAAATACCGAAAACAGCCAGGAAATAATGATAAAAGCGAAGAAATCAATATCATGTACCGTATAATTCATGCAGTACTGGTAGACATATAGAGTATTTTTGAGCAAGACAAATTATTCATTTACATTTAGGTATAGAAATAACATCCATTCCTTTTTAATTAGAGACTGTCATTTCCAGATATTGTTTATAAGGGACAAAGTCTGCCATTTTTCATGAATTTTGTTTGATATGAGACACTATTTATATTGTTTGACATGTTGGAAAATACTAAATGAATGGCGGGTGACCATTCATATATTTGACTTCTCGGTTTCAGACTTAATAAATGAAACAATCACGAGAAAGAATAAATAGTCTGTACTGTTAATGTGGCTGTACACCGCAGCGAGCATCTGCATGTGAAAAAAAACACACACGGTGACACATCATGCATATAATTATATTACTCCAGATTGAGAACGCAGTGTTCTGTATTCCCCTAATATCGATGCCATTTGAAGTTACATTTTGACGGTCAGCTTTGCATGCAAAACTTGACAACCAATTTGTTCTTTTGTATACTGTTCTTTGCTGCAAAAGTGCACCTCTTTCGAAAGGGCATTTCAAATGCCTACAAGCTGCAACAATTGCTGAACTGTTAGCCGACGACAATACCTATTCACAGTCTCTCTCACTGTGACCATGGAGCTAGAAACTTCTTTAACCTATTGCCTAAATGGCAGAATTGTTTTCATCTCGTTTGTACCTCCATGTCGACTTGCCTATGGACTGTGGGCATAGAAATGTCAAAACAGAGTAAAATGAAAGATTAAACTTCAGCAGACTGTCACGTTGATATTGAGGTGATCGCGAGATTGAAGCAATATACTTTGGCAACTGATGCGTACATTGTCGAGTGAACGCCAGTACTGCTGTGCATGCCCAGTCCTCTGGTCATGACTGCGTGAGTACACTCTACGATACTATTTCAATACTGAGAGACATACTTCTACTATTTTCTGATCACTTCTAAATGAAACAACGATGAGACAAAGAACTTCACCCACTAGAAGTCTGATTCACTCTTGGGTGTATGTTTCAATCCAGGCTTCGTCCATACAAAATGTTCTGCAGTAGTTACTAAGCTCTGCATGGCAGGGCTGTGTGTTCCTGTATAAGCCTCCAGTAGCTAGTTGAGTGCACTTTGTGTAGGGGAATCAGTCTTGTGGTTTCAGCTGTACCGGCTGCTCATGCACTCTTCCAAGCGATGATGTGAAGAAGTGTGCATAGTAATTCGTTATGTGATGGCATTCAAACACTATGGTTAATTCAAATCACCTGGACGCCCAGACAAACATTGAACATCGCTGTAAAAATTAAGAAGGCGGATTTATATATCCTTGAAACCTGATCTACGGTCACTATTTGGGTCGCCTATTGATTTGACTTGGGATTTTTGCCATCGAAAAATTGGTAGAAAATGGCTGACTTTGTCCCTTTCAAAGTCACTGGCATGACATTATCACCACAAATATATTGCTTTTTATTAATTTTTGTTATATCTATTTACGTGAATGAAGAGGAAATTAAAGTGTAATAGTATATTGTAATTATATATAAAAAATTCATTTCCGTTTTGTTGCTAGGTATCCATGGCTTTCATTGTGCCGCCATTGGCTGTCTTCCTTTCCAAACATCCAATGGTAGATCAGTATGACCTGTCAAGCATCTCACAGTTTCTATGTGGTGCTGCTCCTTTGGGTGCAGGCACTGCTGAAAATGTCAGAAACAGATTTGGACATGGAGACCTGATTATCAGACAAGGTATGTTTCTTATGCTACATTCACAAACACCTCAGGAGGGGCAGTGGAGATTTAAGAGAGAAAGGGAGAAAAAAAAAGTTTACTTCAAATGGATTTATCCGTTGTCTTCAATCACTTCTGGCAATGCTATCAATATATCACAGCCATTTTTAGCTCATATTTGGTATGTATATAAATACCAAAAAGAGCATATATATGGTGACCTGCTCAAACTAAGAGGGACTAGCTGTTTCTGCTTTGCATATTGCTAAAGTTTACCTCCAGTACCTAAAGTTTCAGACCTTATTAACTTTTTTCATTCTTGTTTTTCTGGTTTAAATATTTCTTGTTGTTTTTCTGGTTGTACTGTGCAGAAATCATTGTCATAACATCAACGTAGAATTTTCCTGCACTGAACAGATAGAAACAACATTTATTATTGATCTTTGGTACCCATACTGGTATGTACCAATTCTGATCAAATGTGAGCGACACCGTATCATTGCGGTATTTTTGGTTTTGTCACAGGCTATGGTCTTACAGAAACATCACCTGTTTTAACACTGTCATCTGTTCATGAAGATTTTCATGTCGGATCTGCCGGAATGTTGTTACCTAACACAGAAGGCAAGGTGAAGTAGAGCCTCTCATGTTTATTTGACGTGACCCTATTCTCGACAGTCTGCTGGAGACCTAAACAGTGTCCAATGTCACCACATTATTTGTCTATGCATGTGACTGTAGCAATTGTCTGTTTGTCCATCCATATACATGTCTGTCTGTATGCCCATACGTAGACATATTTTGTTTAACCTCCAACTTAAAGTTCATCAGTCAAAATGCCATTAATCAAAACTGAATGCACTTATTTTTCATAATCAGTTCAAATTTTTCTGAAAGCCTGATGAGCAAGGAATACTTTTTTATTAGCTCATTTTATTGGCTACATAAATACAAAATAACTTTCCATAGGAATGTTTCAATGAATTAAATCTTACTGCCGTCCAATTTTATGTGTAATATAACACTGATATTTATGCGTCATCATTTCAGATAATTGACGTTGAAACTGGAGAAACACTTGGACTACGACAAGACGGAGAATTTGTTGTTCGGGGACCACAGGTCATGAAAGGTTACCTGAATAATATTAAAGCAACAAGTGACATTATTGATGCCGATGGCTGGTTTCATACAGGTTGGTATATTTTGTTTCTCACAAAAGACCATAATTCAACTTGTCAACTCAGACTTAACAAGGTGATGCTCCATTCCGTACATACAATAGGTGATAGCTAGGATGCAAAGTTTTAAAAGGTTCACAAACTATTACAGTAACATGCGGGTAAGCATACAGTTTAATCGCAGTTAGGTTTGAAATGAGAAACTTTATTTTTAAATGTTTAATGTAAAGAAACAATGATGTTAAGCGCAATGCTATCAAGAGAGATTCAACTGTATTGTAAGAAATCTAAAAGCCCAGTTATTGTAAAGATTAATGATTTTTGTTTACTCTGTCTTATTGTCGATGATTGAATTCTAGTCCGGACCAGAATTCAATTTAAATGTAAACAAAAACAGTGCATTTTATGTGTAACATTGGATGCTGTTTTGAAAAGCTGAATAACAGGCATTTCAGCATGCTTTGGGGAGTACAACAAGAACTTGCAGTGGACACAAAAAACAGAAAATTATCAAAAGTTGCAGCGCCCAGCCCTTTAAATTTCTCTTGGCAAATGTTCACACATCTTGTTGGTTTTCTTTTTAAGGTGATATTGGTCACTACGATGAAACTGAACAGTTCTTCATTGTTGACCGTGTCAAAGAACTCATTAAATACAAAGGCTTCCAGGTAAATATGTGATACATACCTAATCTACGTAGTACTATATATTATTGCCTGAATACATGGGTTTATGTGCTGGAGAGCAGGTGAAAATTTGCCTGATGCCAGTAGGACACATAAACCCATGTATTCAGGTAATAATATTTTTATTACATGCCTCTTCACAGTAAACAATATATGACATTCTTTTACTTGCAGGGCATTCTCAAACAATTTTATCATTATCGACCGGCATCAAACAGATTTTAACAAAAGTCAAAATAGCACTGCGTGCATGGTTGTTTTACATCTAGCATAAGCATCTACTTTGACGTCGAAAATGTCGTACATCCTTCACACGCCCGCTAACTCCCCGGATGTTCCTATTCAAATCAATTCAACGATATGCACTTACATCAAGGCATGTAATAATCTGAACATGAAGTCATAGTAGCAATTTTTTATATTACTGTGCAATATGTACAAATGGGTTCATGGCCAATAAAATTTGTTGAAAGTTACATTTACATCAGGTTTACACTAATTTAAAGTTATTATGATAATACCGCAAAGGATGCACGAGGACATTGGTGCTGCGTATTGTCCAACGCACAGCAAAGGGTCTGTGGTTTGGGACAACAAATTTGACCATTAATAGGGTTTAAATGTAGTTTGACAGCCAAAGAACATCAAATACACTTTGCCTTTACAGTAGTTTGGATTGTTGATGGAAAACAGCTCAAATGTTTCTGACCAAATGTGGTCAGCCGATAGTTTGTTGTCATTAAGAGTTAGAAAAATATTAACTATTGTAAATCAACTCCAAAAGTCATGTATCTGCAGCAGTATTAGTAAGGTCGTCTTTTCAAAAAGTTTTTCTTTTGAAATCCCAGAGCCTTTATGGCTAGGTCAAGCTAATGGGACAATACAGTAAGGATTTGCTATGAATCAGAGAACTGACTCCAATGAAGACATTTTGATACATGGTCATTGCAGCTTGATATTGTATTTTTTTAAACTCAATGAAAAGCCATCTACCATGGTGATGTATACGGTGTATGTCCATGCTGTATTTCCCTCTATCATGTATCCTCACTAGGTTGCACCAGCTGAGTTAGAAGAACTGCTTCTTAACATGCCAGATGTTCAAGATGTTGCTGTGATTGGCTTACCAGATGAAGAGGCGGGAGAATTACCAAAGGCATACATTGTGCCCAAGTCAGACAAGGTCACAGAGGAAGACATCATGAAGTTTGTCGAAGGTGATAATGACAGTTGTACATCTTTAATTGATGGAGTTAGCCAGTAATGAGACAGAATGCACTTTGAGAACAGATATTCAGACTTACAGTTTTACAATATTTTTCTGGTCTTATGCCTGTGTGGCATCACGTTGAAGATTGTGGAGTATGTGAACTTCATCCTCCTGTTTTTGTGAAAATTGAAAATTTAATTGCCCTCCACACAGTTAACATAGGCATTTTTAAGCGATATCAGTAAATGTTAGGTACTCTGTCTCTCTAGTACCACAGTATGTTCTGGGACCCCTGATTTTTATTATCGATTTTTAAATGGTATTGTTTCAAGTTTCTTCGAGGCAAGTTTCAGGAAAAGTTTTTGTGTTTGTTTTGGAAATTTTTCATTCAGCATCGTGAAGAATAAAAAAAGGTATCGTTGCATGATTATGCCACAATGACTCGTAATAAATGACCTAATGTCAGTAAATAATAACATTGCTTGAACCAAGGGTGATGTGTTTCTTGATCCAAAATTATTTGTATAGGCATTCTTTCACTTATCATGGCCAATGATAACTCAAATAGGATAACATAGGAACTATGTATCTGACTCAAAGCCTTACAATGTGGTAATGTGTAGGTTTATGCTATGATATTATATTCACATGTGTACAGATGATGATAAAAAGACTTCATATATTTCATAGATTTGGTCAAAAGCTAATAGCAGAGTTAAATCGCCCACAAGGTCACTCGTCTATATATGACTGTGTATGCTTTAAAATTACTATACGAGTTATCTTTAATACACAACAATAAACTAAGCGGATATATCTGCTTTGTCCTTCCTTTGTTGGTCTGCTACACGATGGCAAAGGCATTTCATTGTTTATGAAAAGTTTACAATGCCATGTTATTATATATGGAACGACAAATATACTTTGGAATGGAAAGAACATGTACATTGTGCACTTATTTACATATTTTCGGTGTTTTGGTGACAGGTAAAGTTGCACCTCACAAGAAACTGAGGGGAGGAGTAGAGTTTATTGACCAGATCCCGAAATCTCCAAGTGGTAAGATTTTGAGAAGAGTTCTGAAGGTAAAAGAACTTCAAAGGATGGAAAAAATATAGACATGCAGAGACATTCTAGAAGTAAATTTGTAACCCAATAATTTTAAAGTTAGTGTATAAAGTACATTTGTACATGCAGAGGGAGCTATCACAGGCAAAATCAAAGAGATGGACACACAAAGGCTTGTGTCTGATCTTGAGGGGAGAGATACAGTTGTTTATGATTAACCGTTGGCACTTGATGGAAGGACTCAACGTACCATCTAAATTGAGAAGTTGCCAACACTATCAGTATTAATTATCGTCTAGTAATATAATAAAATGAAATTCAATGGCAGCAAGCAAAAAATAGTACAACAAACAAAAGAGTATTGTAGTTGTTTTCTGTTTTTATACCCCAAGCGGTCAGAAGGGGTTTGATTCCATCATTACATAGATAAACAAATCAGGGAAATCCATCTAATCTTTTATATATCTCATTATGATAATCTAGCAATTGATGGTATAAATCATCCTCTTAAGATATTACGTAGGATTGTCATTTTTAGTTTACAAGTGTATAGATGGTCACAGTACCACGACACGTACCACTCACAAATACAGGGTGAAATGTATGTAATATTCATACACAGTACTCTAAACTTGACTTTGATCACAGGGTCTTTATCACAAATGATGTTTGAAGTAGGTGCTCATGAGTCATGGATATTTGACGTGATTCAAACACGAAACAAACATCAAAACAAACTTCATGTATTGTTGTGATTTTCTGTTGATATATATGCCCTATCAATGGGACATGATGACTTCACAGCTCTTTGAAGTAGTTATGTCAATCATTCTTATCGTTGCATTTTTTAAATATTTCTTTGACCTTGTGATTTACCTTTAATATTTTACCTGTTTTGATGTCACATCACCATGTTGTGAGTAGAATCTCTTCATTGAAAGTCTCAAGTTACACATATTAAGTTACTCAGAGGATTTTGAATACAAATATTGTTTGTCATGATCTTTTCAAAGATTGCCTAATCACAGAGATTATTGAATATGCAGGTGCCTACCTGACTTGTGCAAATATTACACTCCTCAGTGTTTTGCTTGTTAATTTCGGATTCTTTTTGTCTGTCATAGCTACCTCAGCACAGTCCTAAATGATGCCATATCATTGATTCAGCCAGATCAACTGGCTTTTTAGCTCTGCTGTCAGCGATGTGGAGCTTATCAAATAGGTTGATTTTCCGTCGTCGTCCGTCGTGTCCGTCGTCGTCGTCCGTCAACAATTGCCTTCTCCTCTGAAACCGCAAGTCCAATTGCTTTGAAATTTTATATGCAGTTCACTTGGGATGACCTCACTTAAGTTTATTCAAATCGTGGTGAAATTTGCATATTGTATTTTTGGGGCATTTTTTGCTGTTTTTGGTAAAATCTTCTTCTCTGAAACCGCTTGTCTGATTGCTTTTAAATTCGATATGCAGTTGACTTCAGTCAGATTTGTTCAAATCGTGGTGAAATTTGCATATTGTATTTTTAAGGCAATTTTTATCATTTTTGGTAAAAAAATCTTTAAAAATCTTCTTCTTCAAAACTATCAGTCAGATAGCTTTGATATTTGGTACATATGTCCCTAGGGATGATCTATTTCAGATTTGTTCTAATTGTGCAGAAATATGCAAATTTGCATTTTTAAGGCAATTTTTGCCATTTTTGGTCAAAACATGTATTTCTCAAAAAGTACTCAACTGATAGTTTTGAAATTTGGGAAACAGGTTTCTATAGATGAACTAAGTAATATATATTGAATTTCTGATGAAATCTGTAATTTTGTATTTTTGGGGCAATTTTTGCCACTTTTGGTCAAAAAATGTGTATTTCCAAAACTACTCATCTGATAGCTTTGCAATTTGGTATACAGGTTCCTACAGATCACCTTAATGATATTTATTGAAATTATGATAAAATCTGCAATTTTGTAATTTTGGGGCATATTTTGCCATTTTTGGTCAAAAAATTGTTTTTTTCAAAACTACTCATCTGATAGCTTTGAAACTTGGTATACAGGTTCCTACAGATGAACTAAGTAATATATATTGAATTTCTGATGAAATCTGCAATTTGTATTTTTGGGGCAATTTTTGCCACTGTTGGTCAAAAAATGTGTATTTCCAAAACTACTCATCTGATAGCTTTGCAATTTGGTATACAGGTTCCTACAGATCACCTTAATGATATTATTGAAATTATGATAAAATCTGCAATTTTGTATTTTTGGGGCAATTTTTGCCATTTTTGGTCAAAAAATGTGTTTCTCAAAAAAGTACTGGTCTGATAGCTTTGAAATTTGGTATACAGGTTTCTACAGATGAGCTAAGTAATATATATTGAATTTCTGATGAAATCTGTAATTTTGTATTTTTGGGGCAATTTTTGCCATTTTTGGTCAAAAAATGTGTATTTCCAAAACTACTCATCTGA